>NC_062518.1:28215796-28515796 GCF_022655615.1 Tachysurus fulvidraco | reverse complement strand
AGACATTTCACATAGTCTGAGCCTAATACATTGGATCTAAAGTGTTATTTTAAAAAGAAAAGTTGTATATCATATGGCTAAAAGTAAGCCGATGTTTGGTCGTATACAGGGCAGTGGTGGCTCAAGTGGTCAAGCCCTTGACTATGGACCTGAACAATCTCTGCTCCAGGGCTCTCTATCATGGCTGACCGTGTGCTCTGACCCCCAACTTCCAAAGTTGAGATATGTGAAGAAAGATTTTTACTCTGCTGTAATGTATATGTGACAAAATAAAGGCTTCTGTTACTTTGAGCAAGTTGCTCTGATTCAATAGTTCAACCCTCACTACCCAAGAACAAAAGGTTTACATTTAAACGCCAATGCTTCTATTGTATGAACCGCTTATCATACACACAGTTTCGGGAAACTGAGAGACTACCCGGGGATTCAGGGCACAAGGTGGACACCCTGGACCGGATCACAGGGCACACATTCACTACAGACAATTTAGAGATGCCTGAGTTTTGACTTGGAGAGGAAACCAGAGTTCCTGAAGAAAATTCCCAAAGCATATAAAGAACATCTACACACACATGGCAGAAATGGGAATTGAGCAATTGAACCTTTTCAAATAGTTTGTTTTTTTATTTATGAAATAGACAGAAATAATTAGCATTTTTTTTTTTCACATGTTGAGGTTTATTTCTCACCTGCTTCCAAACAGGGTAAACTAAAACTTCAGTCTAATAGACATAACCCATTGACACCAACTTTACTGTCTTTCTTCCCTGATTTATGAAGGGAATATCTTAAATTTCCATCAGTCATGACTCTAAATAAGAAAACATAGGCATTCTGTAACCTTTGGAAAAGTCCATGTACTCCTGTAGTCTACATACTGTATGGAAATTTTGTAATGTTAGTAAGACCAAATAAGGATGCCTTCAAGTAAGAAGACAGAATTTACTACCATTCACATGTGTACCTGTATTTTATCAGTCTTTCACTGTCAGATTTTTATGCATAAACTAATCTGTTATTATATATAAGATTTTCCTAATTATATATACCCATATACTCTGATATAATAACAATGTCGATAATGTATCATATTTACATACTCAGATGTTAATTATTTTCTTTGCTAATGCTAGTAGCTGGATAAAAATACCCGTTTTGACAGATCAGAATGCAATCACAAATCAACACCTATTCTTAATGTTTGAACAGAATGTCTTTGATATCATAGCTCCAAATTCACACACTGACACCCACTTACATGGTGACAAAGACGATTATGATTATGTTAGAGGTGATGCTCAGGCAACTGGAAAATATGGTTCGAAATGTGTTAACAGAATCAGGAGGATAAACACCACTCTGTAATTTCACAAATACTACAAGCTAGCTACACAAAATCTATCCACATATCTAAGTTACATTTAACACTGCCAAACCATCTTCAATGACTATAAAGCAAAATATATTGCTTTATTTTAATAGTTTGCTAAACAACACCTCCCAGAATTTTCTCAAAATTGTCCACTGTTTAGAAATCAAAGTCCCTGGTGGATTCGATGCTCCAAATTAATATTATTATTTCCTCTCTTACCAAACACACTGCATTCGATAACAGATAATTGATACAAATATTATAGGTTAGATGCTGAGGAGACAATAGCCCATGATTTGCTTTTGAAAGACATACCATTTATAGATAATTCCATTAAAACCCGTAACCGTTATAAAAGCTAGAAGCAACATAATTTACACAACTGTGACCACATGTTGAGAAGCAAATAAATGACTGAACAGTAATCATTCACCTTTCACTCAGAATCCACTATGACACACGCCTTGGTATCAAATCTACAGCAATAAATAAATCAATATATAAAACATTGTATTTCACAAATGGAAAGAAAGAGGAGTGACCAGTTTAGAGCATATTTTCAGCAACCTGTTGGTAGTCAACAACCAAAACAAAAAGGAAAAGGAAAATACTTTAAACTAACAGAAATTGCAAAAGAAAAATGATTTACTATATTTTGTTTTATTGAATTTGTGTTTTTTCGCTTGTTGTGTACTGACCTCATTTTGGTCTAATTCCTGTATATATGTAATGACCTGCTCTGTGTGTCTGCTCAGAGAAAGGTTACGATCTTTACTCTTAATGTTAAAAATGTTGTGTATTTACACAAGCCCAAACTAAGGCTGCTATACATGACATGTCTATATACATATGATATCTGTAATAGTGTAAAACATCTTCATTAGTTACTATAGCTCCTCTATAGTTTGTGTGTATCTACATGGGTATTGGTGTTACTTAATATAAATTGGACCCAAATATCTCAGTGTCTCACTGTGTTATTACACAAACCGTCATGGGGACATTTATTCACTGTAAAAAATAAATAAACAAAACATATCATGAAAAAAATACGTCTTTCTTACACTCTAATATTTACAACATAAACATGTCCAAGGGATTGTTCGGGTTTTGTATTTGTTTCATAACTACTGTAATTTGGAGTGTGCCATTACTGTTCACGGTCATATCAGGAACTTGATAACTCTCTCACACAGTATATATTTTTTCAGCTACTGCTTTTAACATTAAATCCTAGCATTCTAAGGTTCGACCTGTTGTATGTGTCCTCAAAATGACCGAATGTGTTTGGTAAAAGAGCCTGTATGTAAATGCAGGTCATATTTAGAATCATTATATTCAGTGTAATGTCCCACAAACATGCTCAGACGCATATATAAACACACCAGGACAGATAACAAAGCGTGATTTCACACTTCACCTTCTTACTCTTCTTCTTAATCTACCTCTAACATACAAACAAAGACAGAACTAACTAAGAGAGGATGTAATTAGCTACCAAAGAAAGGAGAAATGTTTATTTGTAACATGGCACAGGGTCTCTATCATTACCATTGTATGGAAATGTAGAGGTCTTTCCCTCTGTACTTCTATTGCTCTGCATCCTTCACACAACTACTTACATCGACATACACACACCTGGATTCACATTCAAGTTTCTGGTGTCTTGGGGTATAAAAATACCACACAGGGGACATCAAAGACTTGACACAAGCTCATACACACAGAGGAAGGAGATCGATGTTGAGAGGATCAGTAAACATGGGCTGATCACACTCCTGCAGCTACTGGAGTTCTACTCAGGACGATGACTTATTAACTTAGTCTGATAAAAGCACACCAATATAAGAATGCTTCTTGATCAAATGATCGTTTTTTATTCATAAGATAAAAGGGTATTTTTTTTCAACCAAGATATTTTAGCTTTAATTACAAAAAAATGAAATCTACAGTTTTCACAGATTTTTCACTGATTTTTCTAATAATTTTCTGTTTTTTTAATATATATATTTTTTAATTAGTTATTTAAAAGTTTTTAATAGGTTAGCACATAGATATATCATTAAATATATATTAAGGAACTTTCTCCAAAAAAACAAACAAACAAAAAAACCCCTGAAAATGTCCAGAGGATAAAACACAAACAGTAATAAAGCAGGCATTTTTTTATGATTCCACAAACCTTTGAGATTTTTACACAATCTGTTTTAATACTCACTGCCCTTTCTGTTACCCGCTTTTAAACAGCTTTTTCAGCCTAATAATTGTCGTAACACCATTTATTGTCAAAGACAATAAGTGCGAAATGTGGAGTAATTTCCAAGATGCTAAATAAACTTTTTTTATTTATTATACTACTGATGCATTTTAAGGATTGTCATTCAAAAATAATTTAGTTTATATACTAAGAACGGTAAAGAGCAATAAACTAAATAAAGTTTTGTTTGCACTTTTTACCTTTTGAATGTATTAAGTGTGTAATTGCAGTATGCTTTAATTAATTGATAATTGATAGTTATTAGATTGTTATTCTTTATACATCTACTGTAGATGGTATTTGAGCTAGAGCTATTATTGAATAGATATTAATAAATATTCATATTTTCTTAATGTTCCTGTGTTGCTGCATTGCCTCACTTCCATTTTAGTGCCTCAATTCAACAATTGCTAAAATCTCATCTAATAGGTTCCACCTTCTATACTCATTTCCCTTTTACAAAGCATTTACAAAAAGCATTTACTGGAACATTTGCCACAGGAGAGTTCAAGCATAGACATTATTTCACACAGATACACATGTAACTTCAAGCCCACTCAGCTTGGCCAACAGGAAATATTCAGTACTCCAGTTCTAATGAGGGTTATTTCCTTTTAGCACACAACTCTAAGCAGTGTTTAATAGTGAGCAAATATGGACCATGAAAAGCCATAAAGTTTAATTATTTCTAAAAACATAACTTGTAAGAATCAATCTTTCACGTCCCAAAGTTTAATGCTGAAGGAAAATTGATCCGATTCCCCACCAAACAGCACATCATTTACATAACAATCCACAAATGCTTTAAATTCCCCAGATCATTGACATTGAGCAAATAACAGTCAATTATACAAATATTGCAATATCATGTTTATTCTGCTTGCTGGTTGAGGAAAAAAATGTCCATGCACACATTCAGTGCATCTGAGTTTGAATTGATCAGAATTTATTCAGCATGCTGATTAATTTCAGTGGTTTGGGAGCCGAATGTTTAAAGTTCTGTGCTTGTGACTAGAAACATGTTTGAATGAGTTCGAATTTCATCTTTCTTGAGCAACCTAAAGTAATTGATTGAGTTTTATGTAGTTTTATTTCAGACAAAACCATCTGACAAATCAGTACGTAATTTTGTTGTATTTATTCTGATGCTAATTTATGCCATTTGCATTTTTATGCATTTTAAACTAAAATTCTGTTTTGTCCTGGTATGATCTAGTTTGGAAGTTGTTAGTTTTGTTCTTTGACGGACATCAGGGACTCCGGCTCCACCCGGAATGCAAACATTTGCGTGAGATGTGTTAGGAGGACTCCAAATTCTTTAAATGATATTCAAATATAGCTTCAAGCCCATTGGTATACAAACAGTACAATTATAATGCTTTCTTTAAAAAAAATCTAAATTGTGAACATTTTATTTATAATATAATAATACAAACTTGTGGAAAAACCCAACCTGGTGAGGAAGATAAGTAGTAGAGATTACCCCATGAACCAATCAGCATCACACTCCTGACACGATCAAACACTCAGACAAATAGGTCTAAATGAAGAACAATGAAAGAATAGCAGGACCTCTGTATTCTGACCTCACATGAACCTTGGGGATGTTTCTGGAACATGAGGAAATAGACCCAAGCATTTTAACATCATTCAAGATTTTTCAGGGATTAAAAACACAATTAGATTTAAACATTTTATTTATAGAATCTGTATTTGGACTTTCCCACAATTCAAGTAATAAATATACATTCCAAAAGTACAATGATGTATGTTGGTGGTGGTCTGTAACAAAAGAGCAGCAACGTTTAAATGATTTAAAGTGAGGTAGATGACACATCTTAGAATAAGATAATGGATTTTCTAGAGTCCACATTGACAGTGAGAGTCAGTTTACTCCTAAACTTCATAAATAAATACAAATATTTATATACATAGTCACAACATTTTGAAAAAAAAAAAATCTCATTTTCAGGAGCAACAGAAAAGTTTGTGGTTTGACCTATTGCATAGTCTCTTGGGTTATAACACATAAGTTGTTTGCTTTGTGGTGTTTATTGGAAGTGTTGGTCTTTAGGCTGGACAGGATTCAGGTACTGGTCAAACTCACTGCGGTCCAGCTGGTCAAGCATGTCCACTCGTACCTGTTCCAGATAAAATTCTAGCGATGGCCTGCCTGAGCACAGGACACAAGCACACACTTCTGCCCCTCGCAAATCCCACTGCTCACTTCTCTGCTGAACTGTATGCTGGGAACTGTAGTACAGCTGGGGTTCTGCTGAGTACACAGACTGCTGTGGGCATGTTAAAGACGAGTTTAAGAGCACTGCTCCATCTGGAAACGTTAACCCTCTATTTGTAAATGCTGCACCATTCTGTGATGGGGCAGGATGATGCTGGAAACTGGGACCATATGCATGTGAATACGAGTTTGGCAGCATGTGTGAGTGTGTATATGGATATTGAATATCTTGATTCTGGACCATATAGCTAAAGTTGTGGAAGTTGGGTGAGATGTTGGTTTCACTTGAAGGCATCTTGGTAGCACGTTTGTTGGTCTTGCGCCGCCTGGGACGGTATTTGTAGTTGGGATGGTCAATAGTGTGTTGGACCCTCAGTCTTTCTGCCTCCTGCATGTACGGACGTTTCTCTGCCAGAGACATGGCTTTCCAGGTCTTACCTAGAGAACAAGTGACACAGAATGAGTGAATATTAGAAATATGATCAAACAGCTTAAAATAATCTTTAAACAAGCAATAGTGTCTAATTTTAGCTCTGGGTAATGGCATTCCTGATTCAATCAATCCACTGATTAGCAAGGCCTTTTTATGATACATTTAGAACTAGACCAGTGAAAGCACTGATCTCTGTATAGATGTAGCGTTCTTGGACTGGCATCTGACAGCTTGATAAAACGGATGACTTGGACATATTGTGCACATTATGTTTACGTGTTCCATCTGTAATGCTGTAACGTGTGTTACAAATATACCGGATGTGGTAGTCTAGTGTTTAATGTGTTGGACTACTGACCAGAAGGTCATGAGTTTGAATCCCAGGTCCACCAAGCTGCCACTGCTGAGGCCCTTGAGCAAGGCATTTAAACCTCAATTACTCAGTTGTATAAATTGAAATAAATTGTAAGTGACTCTGGAAAAGGGTGTCTGCTAAATGCCAGAAATGTAAAATATATTGACGATATTATGTGTTAAAGAGCATCGGACACCTCTTGTTTTTTCACTTACCAAGTATTTTACTCAGGTCGGTGTTTTCCAGATCTGGGTTGAGCTGCGCAAGACGTCTGCGTTCCTCTTTAGTCCAGATGATGAATGCGTTCAGAGGTCTCCTCACTCGACCTTCCGCTGTCGGTTTGGTTTCCGGACTGGAGCAGCTGAGCTCGGACTCAGCCGATGTTGGACTAGAAGGCCCTGAGACAGGAATCTCGCGCTGTTCAGACGGTGCGTAACAGCGCTGCTCGCTTTCCAGCATTTCTTGCATCTCCAGAGAAGGAAACATTCTGTCAAAGTACATGACCGTCTTTAAGACTTCTTGTGCCTCTTCATGTCAATCCTAGAGTTCGAGTCGGACTTTAAGCACAGCGCGGACCAATGGGCGCACAGAGGAGTGGATTAAAGGTGTGAGCCTCCACAGGTTTCCCACCTAAGTGAGAACTCCAAAGGCTTACAGTTAAAAAAAAATATATAATAATAATAATAACCAAAAGGAATGATCAATAAAAAAATCTATATAAATTCATTCCAGTAAATAAACCTATCGGGTTTTTTTTTCTGGACAGATGCCAAACCTGTAAATTTGTTGTATAAACAGCAAACAATAACTGCACTTATTATTATTTTTTTTTTTACATGGTATAACCTTTTTACTAATATATTCAAAGGAAAACCCCTTTTAATTTCAACTAATGATCATTTTATAATTTGCAAATCATTATCATGCTTTTCGAGTGTGTATTGATCTCCTTTTCTTCAACAGATTTCACAAACACTCATATTAGTCGTAATCAGCTACTTGTATTTGCTACTATATTTGCCAGGTCTGCAGTAAAGGGTTCACGTTCAGGGCAGTCTCACGATACCACCACTGCTGAGATATCTGTTTTCCAGGCTGTTACATATCCAGTCCCCATACTGTATAATGTACATTGTGAGTGAATGTACCTAGTCATAGGATCCAGATGTTGACATGTATATGTGCTATTAGTTTAAAGGCATGTATCGACAGACGTGCGTGAGACTTTGGCTCTGCTGAGACTTGAAAGAGCATGTGTGAAGGTTATTTTGCTAAGCCTCAGGTTTTTGGGAACGATAAGATTTGCTCACGGAAACCTGTAACTGTAGGAAGGAAACGTGGCCTTGGAGTGGTGCAGGAGCCCAACAGGCCTTGCGCACTTTATTTTCCCTGCGGAAAAAATCCCGACCATCAAAACTCCCTGACAGAGCTCTCTGTGGGATTAACCAAGGGCGGCTTTGTTACCCGAAATGTCAATATCTTGTTATGAAAACAAAGTTCTGTATTTATTTTAGTTAAGTCTTTAATGTGTCTAACTTTAGTCAATTGTACAATCTAACTACATGAGAAGCAGAAGCATTGCACGATATGTATTGTACAAAACTGGGGATATATGTTGCTCTATTACTGTGGTAGATCCTTCAGTTGTGTAAATAGGAAAATTGAGCAAGTGTATAAATTTACACTATATATTTTATACTGTATTTTTTAGAAACTTTCTCAGAAACTGCTTTTATTGCATGCTTTAAGCAAAAATGTGTCTGAAATAAATCACAACTAATGCAAAATAATGCAGATTAACATAAAATCTGGCTAAAGTTCAGCAATGTTTTAGTTTTATATATTGCAAGCATCTCAGAAGCAGTAGGTAGCAATATAATCACATTCCTGTGCTTTCACACAAGTGGTGAAATGAATGTCCAACATATTCTATATTCTATATATATTCTGTAGCAATTTTAAGAGAAAATGCGTTGGAGAACTCATACTGCTATCTACTTACTGAGGAGCTCGAGAGTGTATTTAGCTCTTTCATTTGCGAGTGTGTATTGATGCCCTTTATTTAAAAATTTTATACGTCTTTAATTTACATTACAAATTGAATCAGCACTTGAGTTTTGGTGCATAGAGTTTGTATGTTTATTTTTTAGCTCTAATACACACAAATCACTAGCCGGAGATATTGCTCTGCTGTCTGCTGGTTTGATTAATGCACCTGCTGGTTGTTACTGTGTGTGTGTGTGTGTGTGTGTGTGTGTGTGTGTGTGTGTGTGTGTGTGTGTGTGTGTGTGTGTGTGTGTGTGTGTGTGTGTGTGTGTGTGTGTGGGGGGGGGGTTTGTGGGGGGTAGCAACATATTTACTGTAACCTTTAAACGTTTGTTTTACATTTTAAAACTAACATTTTGTCCGTGTTTTTAACTTACTTTTCTTTCCGTCTTCATTAATTTCTATATAGATTAATATTTTAATTGACAAATCAATATTGTATGGAAACTCTTATGTGAATGAAGTACTTCGGAGAGAGAGAGAGAGAGAGAGAGAGAGAGAGAGAGAGAGAGAGAGAGAGAGAGAGAGAGAGAGAAACAGACAGACAGACAGACAGACAGACAGACATAGAGAGAGAGAGAGACAGACAGACAGACAGACAGAGAGAGAGAGAGAGAGAGAGAGAGAGAGAGATAGAGAGAGAGAGAGAGACAGACAGACAGACAGAGATAGATAGATAGATAGATAGATAGAGAGAGAGAGAGAGAGAGAGAGAGAGAGAGAGAGAGAGAGAGAGAGAGAGAGAGAGAGAGACTTCAATTCAGTTTAATACCTCCGCGCTTCAGCAGCCATAATATAATCATGGACAGAATCGCGTTGACACCTTGATCAAACACACAGTCATCAGTACAGAACTGGTCTCTCAGTTAATTCAATGAGGCCAATGATCAAGGTTTAGATTTTTATCTGTGTGGTCTGGCTCATGTCTGCGCGCCGGCCGGGGCACTGAAACCTGTTTCCCCTCCTGACAAAGCAGAGACGAGCGTCCGTTAATCGATACAATTTAAGAATAATACATGTTAGACAGTCTAATGATACTCCAGGTAATCGAATTGAAGTGAAGCGATCGAGCTTTTTTTTTATCATGGAGGTCACGAGACCGAGGATGATTGTGTATTTGTTAATTGGAGACTAATTTGATCTTTTGCGCAAGCGATGATGATGAAATGAGAAAATACCGCAAAGCCACGTAACTACATCAGACAACCGTCACAACACCAAGGACTGATCAAAGGCTTTTTGTTTGTTTCTTTGTTTGATTTTTCCTCCAAAAAAATAAAATAAAACAAAATCTAGAATCCAAATATATGGTTTCTTTGGTTGCGTAAAAGGCGCAACTTAATAGGCTATAAATAAATAAACCGAGTTCATGCCAAGTTCATTCATTTGATTATACCGTGGTGCAACAGATCTCTATAGATCAGTTAGAATCATCAACAAAGAAATCAGTAAATAAAGTGAAACATATTTCCATCCTAACCTTGTACACTTCCCAAATGTGAATACACTTCTTATGATGTAGCAATTTGCATACAAAAAGGACCGAAATGACAGCACACCAATACACATTCCTCCGGTGGCCCTAATGCGTGTTTACACTAATAAGCGATTCCTTTTTTCTGTGGAAAACTGCGCTGTAGAGCAGAAGTGTGGAATCCACATGTGTGCGTAAACGCGAGCGCAGGCCGCTAATGGGGTTAGATAATGACAGCGAGCTGCTCAGCGTGAATACAATAATGTTAGTAGTTTCGGTTGACATTGCAGGAAATATCGTGGAACTTTTTTTAAACTTGGAAATACCTCCAGAAGTGTATTGTAGCCTGCACAAAAGTATAAAGAGAGAGACACCAACATCTTTTGCACGCTTCGAGTGTACCGTTCTCTGCACTGTGGTATGGAGTGTATTCCAGAAACGAAACAAAGGTACAAGAGTGCTGCTGATGGTTCAGTGATGTATCAGCATCATAAAAAAAAGGACATTCAAATGATTCAAATGTGACAGATACAAAGCACAAAGTCAGAGAGATGTATCACTAGTTACAAGAAAATGCTCTAATACATTTGTTTGTTTGTTTGTTTGTTTGTTTGTTTGTTTGTTTTGGTGGAGTGAAGGTACAGTGGAATTCTATACTTTATAAATGTTCCTCTTTGATTATATTATTCTAACTGAGGAGACGATCAGTATCCCGATAGTATTACTCCAGTGCCAACCATGTGCACCATAAAACTGCAGTTTAGACTCTACAGATTTGGCTGTATGTCATGTTTTTATGGGTAGATAGTTATGGGTAGATAGTTATGGGTAGATAGTTATGGGTAGGGTAAATATAGACCTTACCCAGGGAAAACTGGGCATGGGGTAGGAATAAATCCTGGAACATGGATATGGAATATGGAAGTGGGGTGGGATGATGCTACAGTACACTAGACTTTTAAAATTCCTTTAATTGCAACTGCTATAAGAACAAAAATATAACAATACCAACAGTGACAGTAATAAGAACACAATAACAACAACAACAACAACAACAATAATAATAATAATAATAATAATAATAATAATAATAATAATAATAATAATAATAATAATAATAATAATGTAAATGAAAATAAAAAGTTAATTCATTCAATCATTATAGGTGTATTTTTAAAAATCATTATTACAGAGCACACACATAATTGCTGCGAAAGTAAATGCATCTGTTTCCTGGACGAGATGCCAGACCATTACGGTACAAATAATAAATATTAACATATTTATGTTTACTTTCATCAAAATTGTATTACAGAGAAAAAAATATGCAAATTGTTGTTTAAATGACTGATCGAGAATAGATCATGTAGATAATGAGAAAATGACATAAAATATATAGTATAATAAAACTCATTCTGATGAATTAATCACAATCAATTGTATAAATAAACATACAATTAATCAGTTTGGTATACAGTTTTGAATATTACATTGTACACCGTGTGTGTGTGTGTGTGTGTGTGTGTGTGTGTGTGTGTGTGTGTGTGTGTGTGTGTGTGTGTGTGTGGGTGTGTGGGTGTGTATGTATATGTTGAATGTTGGCTCAGATCATCTGGAATGTGGTAATCCACAGCTAGATTGTGTGCAGTTGAATGGCCTCTGTGCTGTGTGAATGGGGATTGTCTTGAACACAATGTTCCATTGTATTGGACAGCAGACATATATGAGTCTGAGCAGAACAGAGCCGAGTCAGTAAGTGTGAGGAACTCTGGAGAACTGCATCTCAGTCCTGATGTTTAGCTCATTTTAACTGGGATGTACCTTTTGGAAATAATGGGTCTTATAGAACTGCTTGGATTTACCTGCTGGATATGGCGATGCAAAAACACTGGGCTGCTTTGGACTGGATACTTGGACTCAGTGGCATTTTTGTGTTTGGGGAATACTGAGTGTTTCTCCTGACTCCTAGAAATCTGAAGAGGCATTTCTTTTCTTTTTTGATTTAAAGGGTTTTACAAGTTATGAGAATTTGTGTTTATGTACAGTCTGAAGCAGAAATGTGTGTCTGTTGAATTCCTGAATGTACTAGCTTTTGTATATTTGGTATATAGCATACTATTTAATGGCCGGCATTAATTAGGGAAGGTTCTTTATCTGAGAGTGTGAAAGTTTTCAGGTTATATAGAGAATGACAAAAAGGAGAAGGGCACCCATGTTTTGGCACATTTCCATATAAGACTAAATGTGTGTGTGTGTGTGTGTGTGTGTGTGTGTGTGTGTGTGTGTGTGTGTGTGTGTGTGTGTGTGTGTGTGTGTGTGTGTGTGTGTGTGTGTGCGTGTGCGTGTGCGTTTGTGTGTGTGTGTGTGTGTGTGTGTGTGTGTGTGAAAGAGAAAGAGACAGAGCAAAAGGTAGATATTTGCACCCTTCTATACAGAGCTGCATTAAAGGGGCATTGTGTTTGTATCACACTGCATTGTTTCAGCAAGCAGTGGAATCAGATAGGTGCATAGACATCATCCTTTCACCCTTCTGTTTCTCCACCAGATAAGCAGGTGAGTATGAACACAGGCTGAGTGTATTGCCCCACGCCCCCTCCACAAACAGGGGTCTGGGACCTATAAGACAACACACAAGCACACACCCACAGAGGATTACAAGACCCCTGGGGCACTGTGCTTACAGAGCCCTCATTAGTGAAACACAATGACACCCCACCTATCAAAGTAGATAATACACAAATACACATGCATATGAACGCACCCGCCCCACACACACACACACACACACACACACACACACACACACACACACACACACACACACACACACACACACACACACACACAGTGTATAGATTAATTTGTTAATACAGAGAAAACTTTGATTTAGTCACAATGCCCTTATTAAGATATTGTTGATGCTCCATCTGAGTTTAAAAAGTATTTTTATAAATGTAGGACATTAAAGAGTCACTGCTTTAACTCTGCACTCACAACGTTATAGAATGATATATAACATGCAGAGTGAAATTAGATGTTGGGATATGATATTTTTGCCATATCAGCCTCTCTTTTATCCTAAGTTCCATTCTGAAAGCTTAGCATTACAAATTAAGGGTGATTTCTTTGCCTACGATCTGAAATTATACCATATTCCGACTGACCCTGTGTGTGTGTGTGTGTGTGTGTGTGTGTGTGTGTGTGTGTGTGTGTGTGTGTGTGTGTGTGTGTGTGTGTGTGTGTGTGTGTGTGTGTGTGTGTGTGTGTGTGTGTGTGTTAAAGAATTTATAGCACACTAGCATTCAGTGCTAATGCTGAATTGTATTCCAGTTGGTGTATGTGATAAGATGGCATTATCAGCCTCTGGACCCCCTGAAACTATTGTTCACCTCTCAAGCAGCTGTGATCAACTACTGTATGTCACAGCAGGCTACTGCACTGTATTCAGCTCTGATCCTAACACACACGCATACAAAGACATTCCAGTTCACACACATACACACACTTTTTACAGGGGGTTTCCAATGAACAATTTATGCAGAGTTGCTGTTTATATCCAGGCAACCTAATACTAGCCTTATATAACCTACATGTGAGCTAATAAAAGAAATGTTTCGGATCTTTTCGTTTGGATAACTGCAAATTTTATTTAGTTTTTTTTTTAATCATTCCTATTTCATTTTTCATCTTTTTTTTCATTATTTCTGTCTCTTTTATCGCCACTGTTTTTATTTTTTTAATAATGTAATTCTAATATTTTGACTTCACAACCTACAGCCTCATACCATGTGAACAATGTATATTATACATATATGTATATTTCAGTTGTCTTCTAATTATTTTCTTATTTTCTGGGATGTATATCATTTTCTTTTTAGCATAAGTAAGTCGAATGACATATATGAAACAACCATGTTTAATGAGTTTATCTTAAGCCAAAAGTTTAATAAATAACAGAATTTATATATACATATATAATACATACATATATATATATATATATATATATATATATATATATATATATATATATATATATATATATATATATATATATCCTTGTACATCTTAGAAATAAGAGTGTGACCGATCACATATGTTTCATCACGTCAATTTCTCAAATTAAACATACTGTTGTAAATATTATGGCAGAATATTGTTTTCTCTATGATGTACATTATAACGAAGTGTGGTGGCATACAGCACTTGATCGAATCCTTAGTGCAGCAAAAAAGAATGTTTAAGAGTAAAAAAAAAAACGGAAAAAGGGATGAAATCATTTACAAGACAAATATATATTGAGAAAAAAGAAAGAAAGGATTGCCATTGTTATTATCAATGATAGGTGATTAGTTTTCATATTGGTTGCAGGACACAAGTGATTTATCTAGGTAAAAAACACAGAGAAAAAATTGGAAGTTCATTAGAAGTTCAAAGAGCAAGCAATGGATCCAATTCTTAGTAACATATTTACATGCTGATTCTTGTGTTCAGATTGTAATGCTATTTATTTATGTATAAATTAATTCATTTATTTTCAAATCTAGGGACCCAAAAAAGACTAGAGACAGTTCTGCTGAATATGTTATACACAATAAAAACAATGTGCAATGTAGTGTTTTGTCATCGTTTACCAAGGAAAACAATAATCTCACCATTTTCTCACACACCAACATTAGTAGATCAGCTAAGAAAGGTCTGCTGTTGGTTTACCTTCAATGTTGGATGTAATACAGTATTCTCTTAATAACCAGAATGCAAAAGTGATGAAAACCAAACACTCGATACAAAACACATAAGTAGGCTGATTTGAGTCAAGGGAAATCAGTGTGAGTTTGATTTTTCACAGGATTATTGCTTCTCACTTAAACTGAGCACTGAGTACGTTAAATTAAATTAAATTACATTAAATTAAATTATAGGTTAAATTTACAATACCTGAGGTGATCTTCATAGCCTCAATTGAGGTCAAAGATAAGGTAAAGTAAACTTTATTGAGACTTTCTCAATTTTGCCCTCTCTTTCTCTTTCACTACCCCCACCCCCCCCACACACACACACAGACACAGACACACGGACACATGCACACACACATGCATGCACACGCCTACACACACACACACACGCACATGTATGCACGCACACACGCATACACACATACACTCAGTGGGTTTGGTGTTTAGTGTGAGCAGAACACTAGCTCTCTGCTGCTTTGAAGATAAGCGCTGGTGTTCGCTCATAAACACTGATTGTGGCCTCGCTTTCCTGAGATTTTGATTTATTTAGAGAGTTGCGCTGAGAGCAGTTGGACCTCTCTTCCTGCCCTTTTCTGGCCATGTAAATCTTGCTTTATTATTGGCGGCAGGAAAACACTCCATCATACACTTGCGCCACCCTCAGTTTCACCTCAAGGCCCGGTGCGGACAGATCAGCCCCAAAGAATGGCCTACTGGAGCTTTGATGGGAATAAAATATTAAAATGCTCTGGTGTTTAAGTCGAAGTTCAGTTCATTGTCTTACTGTCCATATACACCGGAGTGAAAAATGAGCAACAAGACAATGCAGGGCCTAAAGAACAAAGAGCTACTATAACTAGTAGCATGAACTATACTCCATCATAAGATATTGAAAACTGTACATATGGAAACTTGATAAATCATACTGGTGAAATGTTGTGCATGAGGCAAAGTATTATTTAAGCAAATTAGGCAACATTTCTCTCATTGCACTCTCTCTCTCTCTCTCTCTCTCTCTCTCTCTCTCTCTCTCTCACACACACACACACACACACACACACACACACACACACACACACACACACACACACACACACACACACACTCACACACAAACGTCAACACAAACATGTGCTTCCTTCGATAAAGTCAGCAGAGACTGAGGCTGAGTCCCTTAAGACAATATCTGTAAGCCTGTGCTATAAATAGGTTGTAGTAAACTCTGTGCGCAAAACTCAGAAAAATCGCAAAGGATTAAGTGATCTCATATGATTTCCTGGAATATGTACTAAACTCATTTTAATAGACTGTGTGTAAACCTGTGCTGAAATATTGCCTATAAGAAACGCCCGTGAGGTAAGAAAATAAAAGCATAAAAATGTAACGTAAATTTAAATGTAATATAAATGAAAAGCCATCGGGTCTTATAGTATACATTTTCCTTCTGGCTATCAAGAAATGATTGTGGATGAATTATACATTGTATAATGTTATACTGACATGTTTTCAGCTGCGTTAGCTTCAGTAGCGGTCAGTATTCGGTCAGAATGTCAGGAATGTGTCGGGTAAGTGAGGACACCACATCATGAAGCGATCATCACTGTGCTTTGGAAATTAAACAGGAAATATTTTAGCACCTTTGATGTGATTGCGAAGTGCAATACGTTTTTATACCTCGTGTATTTCAATTCATCATCCTGGCTGTTTTTTTTTTTTTTTTTTTTTTTTTTTTATGGAGAATCAGCGCCTCAGGCCGGATACAGCTGGATGTGAGTAACACCACGTTCACAGCCGCTTTGCCTGGTCGCTTTCTACATACACACACAAAACAGAGGCCGGAGAAATGCAGCTGGTTCCTGTTTTCAGATCCGAAAAGCCTCTTATTTTCCCTGCGTTTCCTGCTCACCTGCTCCACTTGATCCTAATTTCTTCACTGGTACACTAGCAGAATTAAAGACCCAAAACTTTTCCTTTGTTGATGTTGTGGTACCTCCAGAGGAACATCTTTTCTAGCTTTAGTACATCAATCTTACCTGGGAAGATACATGTTGAACTTGGAGGCACACAGTTGACTAAAGTGTCATTATGCGGTCCCTTATTATTGAAGAATGGGGGAATTATTATTCTTATTATTAATGATTATTATGGGAGTTATTGGGGCTAAGCTCAAACCTGTTCTAGCATGATAATGCTCCTTTATATAAAATGAGAATCATGAAGAGATGCTTCGCCAAGTTTGCTGCAGAAGAATTTCAATGACATGCAAAATGTCCTGAACTCGACCTCTGTAAAACTTTTTGGGATCAACTGGAGTGCTGAATGCATGCACTGTCTTTTTGTCCAACATCAATGCTTGACCTGACTTAATGCTCTTCGGACCAATTAAAAGGCTGTGCATCTCATGTCCACCAAGAGGCCACTGCTGGGGTCCCTGAGCAAGGCCCTTACCAGAACAGAACGGATAATAATCACCACATATACATTACAGCACAGTGGAATTCTTTTCTTCACATACCCCAACTGAGGAGGTTGGGGTCAGATTGCAGGGGCAGCTATGATACAGCACCCCTGGAGCAGGAAAGGTTGAGGGCCTTGCTCGAGGGCCCAGCAATGGCAGCTTGGATGTGCTGGGGCTTGAACCCCGAACAACAACCCAGAGCCTTAACCAGTTGAGCCACCACCACCACCCATAACCCTCAACTGCTCATTTGTATAAAATGCGATAAAAATGTAAGTCGCTCTAGATAAGAGCGTCTTCCAAATGCCGTAAATGTAAACGTAAGTGTAAGTGGATGAATTATACAGTGCATACTTCATATTAATGCTCGTAGTCCTGGGAAGGGATATTCATCTGGTTGTGATGGACAGGCGTCCACAAACCTTTGGCCACATAGTGTATAAAAATACACTTGGGTTGGATTGCACCACAGCATTGACAGGAAAAGTACTGTGCAAACCTTTGTTAGCTGGAAACTAAATTTAGTTTCTATATTATATATTGATTGTGGAATTTTCTTAGCATTAGCAGCAGTATTTCATAACTGTTTCATTTATTCCATTACCTACCAGCTGTCAATATCTTGGCCTGTAGTTTGTTCAGAATAACCTGGATTTTCCAGCATAGTATTTTAAATGAAATTGGGAAAAGCTGACTTGAGTCCTAAGTCCTAAAAAGTGAATACATTTTTTAAAGCTATGCTAACTACACACTCCTTTTTCAGCCACGTTGATGTTTTTTGAGAATGTTTCCATGGGTTATTCAGATAGTTTATTAACCCCATAGTGCAATTGATTTCTACAGTCTTCAGATTCATGGAATAGAATGAGCTAAAATAATAAAATGCTTGTTGGCGTTAGGTGTTGTCCTAATTACTGTAAAGTTCCTACACATATAAAACTGTAATATTAATGTAGGCAATAATGTAGAAATAAATAACTTTCATCCATGCATTTCTTACTCATCTTTTTCCATTTCCTCGATGCTGAGGGAAAGTACTTTGTCAGTAGTGTGCATTTATTTATTTATTAATAATAAAATTGCTTTTATAGTAAGCAGCTAAAAGGAAAACAGTGACTTACATTTCTGACTGGATTCTCTATATGGCAGATAAGTGGGAATAAGATACGCTAGTAATACATTTGTACTCCAAGTCTTCATAATGATGACCTTGGGGAAATTCTTGGAAGCAGGAAGGAAAGTAATTCCACACAAGTGAAGTTTTAAGCATTGTGACAATTTATTACTGATTAACAAAAACAATGATACATATTTACACAAATATCATTAAGCCACATATTACGAACTGTAGTACTTCAATATGTCTTTGTCAGTGGGTTTAAGGATCTTTTTCTCTGCTAAATTTACTACCCAGCCTGGGGACAAACCGAAAAAGATCTGTCGTGGGTCCTTCCTCTCGGCTAACATTTTGCACACTGTTTCCGGCGATACGTCTGGTAACGTGTAGCCGTATTTCTTTGCCAGTGCGAGCCGGGCAGCCTGGATCTGCTCTGGATCAGCAAGATAACCACGGTTATTAGCATCTACGTAGTATGGAAGGAGATCTTCACCCGGGAGCATGCGCTTAGGAATAGGCTGGCCGGTCATAAAGAATGGCACTGGTTTGACAAGGATTTCTGCAGCAAAACACAGGCACAAAGGGGCAAGTTACGACATGTTACACAATATTGCATGGATAGACAACCTGGGTTAAAAGATGGAGAAAAAGATGATTTGCTTTCAGGTTGGACTAGCATCCATGATTTTTTTCCAGGTTTTAGACAGAAACATATCCTGCATAACATAATTCATAACTACTTAGGGCATGGATCAAGGAAGTCTTGACCTTCCTGACAAAATGTCGATTAATTTCTAACGATCGTTTTAATTGAATTTCAACAATCAAGCATGGATTGCCTAAATACAAATCCTAAATAAAAAGTTCATCACTTGTACTAATGTCTTCTGTATTTAAAGTGAAGCAAAACAAAAACGAGACTGATACAGAAGTGAATAATGAATATATCAGTCTTTTTTATTTTACACTTTTAAAATAAGGATAAATTTGGTTTTATTGTTCCAGTTTTTCCCCAGATTCTGTGTATATCTAAGGTATGGTGGTGTAAGATGAATAAACGTCACTCCGCAAGTCTAAAAAAGGCTTAACCGTGTTGTTTCTGACTGTTTTGATGGGTAGCATGCGGTTCTCAGGTTTTCACTTTACTCTTTGGGTGCTTTCAAAATTGTTTATAGTTACATTGTTTGTGCCGTGTCCATTGTGTAGTTTGGTAGTTCCACATAACTGATTTTTTTTTACGCTCCAGCTCCTCTGTGTTGTCAAACATGCTACCATGTTCCCAAACAAAACCAAGAAGGAAACATAATCTAAGGAACTGCTTTAATCTTAATTTTTATTAGTTTGTTTGTGTCTGTCAGGAAGAGAGTGGGCTAGACTAGCAAACCGATTCAGAAAGTCCATGTCTAAGGGATTGATTCAAATGCAAAGAAAATGTTTGTCACAGCATGAAAATTAGATGATATTTGAATTGTACTAAAATAATGATATCACCAACTCCTACTATAAATAGTCCAAAAATGTTGTAATTGTCAACATGTATTAGAAGCTGGCTTCATGCAACATGAATATACACTGTGTCACTCACCTAAGCTGCGAGGGTCGTAGTAGCTGGTTGAAATTACGCCTCCGTTACGTTCTACTGCGGCAATGGCGGCTTCAGAAGCACGCTGAACCTCCAGATTCACCTTAGCGCAGAATATGTCAGCTCCCTTAAATGGACACAAAAACACTTTTAGTTGGGCAAGACGACACTCTTAATACAAAAAACTTAAAAATGACTGACTGCTGCCCCCCTCTGGACAACTTGAATAATTTCAACCAAATAGCGGTGAGGAAATTAACAATTTAAAAAAAAATCGTTATGAAAATAAAATTCAAGAACATAAGGAAACCAGACAGAAAGAATAAAGTATTTGAAATGCAATCGGATAAGCATGGTTACAGTGGTCAGTACATGCTGAAAGTAAATGCTGAACATGCACTTTGCATGCTGCACAGTTTTGTCTTGAATTAAATATAAATGATATTATCCTTTGGATTAAATCAAAGCCAAGAGAGTTGGCAAACATTTAGCAAACATTCAGCATTCAAATCAACGTTTAACTTTGTATTACTAAAAACCATGCCAAATTTTCTTTGCTTTTCTCTTTTCCCCAGTAATGATGTCATCTTATGATTGCTCCTCTCATTATCATGCAGTTTTCAGTGGTGTCCCACCAACACTTTTAGTCATTATGAGCACATCATACTAATCATAATGCGCATACCTCTTCTACAAGATGGACACCATAGTCACGTTTGAGAGGCTGAATTGTGACTCCTCTGCCGTTGACCAACTGTGTGAGGTCTATGGGCTGAGATGGATCCACGCGGCCGAGGTCTATTAAATACTGCAGCCTCCGCAGAGTGAGCGGTGGATATTGTTGGCGACGACTGAAGAGGAAAAAAATATATACAGTTACATTTAAATCAATGACAAGGATATGGATCATGAGTGAAGAAAAACCTCCACACACTAACATCCCATAAAAAGTGTAAAAAAAAATGTTCCCACCTGTGCCCCTCATTGTAGCCATATTTAGGAATGAGCAGGTAGAATGGGGTCTGGCCTCCCTCAAAGCCCAGGCGAGGACGATTCCCTCGTTGCCGTTCACCTTTGTGTCCCCGTCCACTCTTATTCCCACCATGCTGCCCCCGACCACGGCGCTTCTCCTACAGACAGGCATTATTTTAGCTGCACAATTCACACGTCCTCACTTTAAAACCAACACAACTTTTGCTTCATATTAAGCTTTGTATCAGTCTTTGCTTTACTGGGTGTCAAGAAGGATCTAAATACTGTAACTCAGGGGTCAACTCTAGGAAGATTCCTATTTCACATAACTTTGGGATCAACTTGTCCATTGCAACATGATGACTGATTATTTCTCTACATGATTCTCGAAGTTGTTTCAGTTCACGAGTTGAATTACAGCAGCCGGCTGCGTGTGCAGAACACTTAAGGATCACCTCCGGGTTTCAAATGCAAGTGTATTCCAGATATTCACAAATAATCTAACCACTGCTGGTTTCTTAATAATACTTAAAAGTGCCTGCAGTTAGCGTCCAAGCTACTATCAGTAAAAATTAATCGCAATATATAAACCTTGCTGATTGAAGTAGATAACATCCTGTTCACTCAATAGTAAAATCCCAAAACATCATTATCTAAAAGCCTTTTCACAGAACACATTATGTAGCACAATTTCTATGTTTCTAAGAAAGGGAGCAACACCTTAATCTCTACACAACTCACTGACTGCATGGGACACGGAGAACAGTGTTACATTTATTAAAACTCACCATAAAACCAAAACTAGTATCTCAAATAGTGTGTTTGAAATAAAATGCTTCTGTTCAGGGCTTGTGATTAAAAGATTGTATGTCACTGGTAAAGTAAAAGCAAAATATATACATGTTTCCAGACTTTTTCTGCTCAGTATTTTGAAACTACAGTAATTTTCCATTATTTCAATTTATAGGTGAAGTTGGTTTAAAAAAAAGGATATAATTTAGATCATTTTCCAAATGACTTGCACTGGTGATGATGATGAGGGTGATGATGATGATGATTATTATGGTGATGATGATGATGATTATTATGGTGATGATGATGATGATGATTATGATGATGATGTTGATGATTATTATTGTGATGATGATGATTCGAACGGATCTTAAATCTCGATATTCATACATGTAGCTAGTATGAAAGGCTAACAGGCTAATACTAAGTCATTGAACTTCTAGGTTTTAACTAGCAACTAAAGTAACAAATGCTTTGTTTCCGACTTCAGTCACTATGTTTAACTGTTTAGAGACACATTTTCATTTAGTCATTCCTAACCTAGCAAAGTTAAAAGAACCAAACACTGTTAGTACTGGCTAACCTGCTAATCTTCTAGCTACAAAATCATACCGATGATTCACACAGAAACATGACTTACATTTATCCTTGCACCAGGATTTGGCCGAAGGTTAGCTAGGGTTATCCGTGGTAAATTCCTCACAATGTCTATACTTTTTCCACCGGTGGTCTTGGACACAGACATTTCCCTTGCTGCACATTTGCTAGTCAGCTTGAGCTTACTACTCAAGGGCAAGTGTCATGGCGGACAAACACGTGGTAAAGCGCCCCGGAAAAACATGCAGCACGAGGAAGTGCTGGAAAATGTCAAATCTCTGTGCACACCTGAGGGGGTATCTAGAGGTTGCATTCAAAGCCTATCTTTTTTAAACAGACATGTTTTACGATGTAACGAGTCACATTGTGAAAGAACTGTATACCTGGAGCAAATTCTATTTTAAAATCGTCAGTGAGAATAAAGATAATAATACATATATATATATATATTCTGTAACAAACCATAATTATAGCTACCTCATGACGTTAAAATACTATTTTAAAATAATGGCGAGTAAATAGTCATCAAAACATGATGACCATGTGGAGATGCCGGGGATTGAACCCGGGGCCTCATACATGCAAAGCATGCGCTCTACCACTGAGCTACATCCCCACTGCGCACTAAGTAGGAAAAAGTATCGAATAAATAGGATCGAATCCTTGTGAAAAGGTATTTGTTTACTGATATCAATAAATTACATATGCATAATTATGTACTTTTGCACTTTCATAACAATACCAATAGCTATAACAACTATAATATTAAAAAAATGCAAGAAATAACTAAAAAAAATGGGATGCACCCTAGGAGGAAAATAATCCATAATGAGTTGGTGCCATATCAACATGCTAAACTCTAACAGTAAATACATGAAGGTTGAAAACATTCAACCTGCCACAGGAGCTTCTGACCCAGTTTTCTTTAGCTGCCATTGACTCTGTTCTGTGCAGTTCACTAATGGTCTGGTTTTGTTTTCCCAAATCAGACATAAGAATTCTACAACAGAAAGTCCAGTCTGCTGAGCGGATAACACTCTCCAGACACACACACACACAGACAGACAGACACACACACACACACACACACACACACACACACACACACACACACACACACACACACACACACACACACACACACACACACACACACACACACACACACACTCCTAGGACCCTCTTACCTTTATCATTGTTAGTGGATATACTTTTTAGAAAAAAATATTCCAGTTTATCCTCTGGGTTCTCAAGCTTTCTACCACTTTTCAAAACACGCATGTTGATGGATTCTCTATGCCAAATTACCCGTGTGTGAATGTGTTCATGGTGTCTCATAATGCACTGGCAACCCATCTGGGGTGATCTGTTCCACCTTGTGCACAGTGTTACAAAGTTAACCTGGGGACATTGTCAAGGCCCCCTGTAACTGTCCCCACACTTTCTTGTCCAAGCACTATACACATATCGGGTGTGCGGTAGATTAGTGGTTAAGGTCTTGGACTACCAATTGAAAGGTTGTAAGTTTGATCCCAGGTCCACCAAGCTGCCACTGTTGGGCCCCTGAGCAAGGCCCTTAATGCTCATTGTTATATACAGTATATAAAAAAAATTAGATGATGTAAGTCACTCTAGATAAGGTTGTTTACCAAATGCTGTTAATGTAAATATGCTATGTTGTAATTTTACTGTTTCACTTTGTCATATAGTCACATAGTCTACTAAGAAATATGTTGCGATGGGAAGCCCAACATATTTTGAAGTGCAGTAGGCATGTCCCTTAAACAGTGTCAACACTTAACCTTTTTATTATTATTATTATTATTATTATTATTATTATTATTATTATTATTATTATTATTATTATTATTATCCACATGGTCAGGAGTGTGTTCGTCCTTTCCCAATGCCTCGGGTCACATCATCATAAGTATTCCGCTAAAATCTTCCATTAAAGATAAAAATATCACTGAAATACAAGAAAAATAGAAAATCTACATATATTTTAACACTGAACCTTTAGTCGTTTCACCTTAACACATTTGACCATTGCTATGGACTTGAAAAATATCAGATATACCTGAAGGGAAAGTTTGTTTTTTTTCCCAAAGTTTTGATATCTCCCCCATTTAAACCTATTATTTATTTATTACATGAGGATAAAAATGAAAGATGATAAGAACCTGCACAACACAGAAGTGAACAAATACTAAGTGATTGTTTTTTTAAAATTATTTTTCTTCATTTTCAGTTAATTTAGGAAAAGTCACCAAATTTCAGTTCAAATATAATAATACATGTAGCTACTACTACTACACACTACACTCCAACACAAAGTTATCGGTATTTGATGAACCAATAGCAGCTGGCGGACTCTACGTTATAATAAACTTCCACCAATCCGAATTCACATAGATGACGCGTCATAAAAGGCAGAACTTCCTGTGTCAGTTTGGAGTAAAGGTTATATGTTTGGTCCACAACGCCCCACCCCTAGAGTGCTGATCCCGGATCAGGCTTTTGATTCAGGTACCGTATTTAAGACAAATCCATGTAAGGCTAGAGCTGAACGGAGAGCTGTTTTAGACTCTGTATATAGACTGAAGCGTTTAGGGTTTACGCTCTGTAGGATCTATCTACATGGCTCTAAACTAGATTAAGGTACAAACTGAGAAAAAGCAAAATTCGAGGTTTAACTGAATTATAATAGTTTAGTTTATGTGATTTTGTCTTTTTTTTGCACTAGAAACGACAGTCCTTATTTGCAGGAGACACAGCGTGGGTGTCGGCGTGGGTACATGTTTATTCTGCTACTGAATGTCATCCTGATCTCCGGTATATGTGCGGTAATAACATGTCCGTGCCGCTTCCCTCCATTGTGCCGGCCGCCCGCAAAGCTACAGCGGCGGTAAGACACACACGCACACGCACGCGCGTGTGCATGCACACATATTGACAAAAGGTGGAGCTGGTGGGGTTGGAGTGGGCTTGGTCTGCACTTCTGTATTGGAATGTAGTAAAGGTCTCTAATCTCTATGTCATGTCACCAGAATGAACTTACACCAGAATGAACTTACTTGATATATACACTATGCCTATATCCACTAATCTCTATTGACACCAGTTCATCAGGCCCATATATGGTGCTTCTAAACCATTGGCACAAAATTGGAAGCACACAAATATGTATAATGTCTTGTTTGCTGTATACTGTGTGTATGCTGTACCATTCCAATTTCCCTCCATGGTCCATGAAGACAAGGTTGTCAAGGTTGGAGTGGAAGACCTCAAGTGGCCTGCACAGATTTGTATTAAGTCGAACATTTCTTACCTTTTGTCACCACATCAGCCATCGACATTATGTCACTAGAAGTCGCCAGCTTTTAATTGAAAATGAATTCGCTCCTGAGAACTTGTACGTGTCTCATTTTGAGAACTTGTACGTGTCAGCGTAGCACAACACAGACAGTGTCCAATAAAACTCTGAGAAAACACTGTACTTGCAAGTACCCACTAAGTAGACAGTGTTTAAAAAGTACAGAAATGATAATCTATCTGAAACACCTTTACCAGCAGCATACACTCATCTAAATGATATTTTTTATCTGTTGATGCAGGGCTTATAGATTAGCTGAGAATCTGCGTTTAGCCTGAAATATGCTACAGTCGATAATTGCACATGGCAAACACTATATATGATGGGTTAATCTGATGAATAGGCCACTATGTGCAGATATTAGATATTGTAGATATTTTGTTATTAAAAAAGTGTTGACAATTAGGTATTAATGTGCAATAGTGAGAGAATTATAAATATTGTTTATAGTAATTAGCAGTGACATGGATATTTGCTTAAATTTCCAGGTAATCTTCCTCCATGGTCTGGGAGATACAGGGTAAGATGTGCACACCTGTGAGTTAAGTGTGAATTAACAAAATTAAGTTGCCACACTGATATAACTATTACTTGCCTTTATTCAAATTAGACATGGCTGGGCTGAGGCTATGGCTGGGATCAGGACCCCATATGTCAAGTACATTTGCCCTCATGCGTATGTACAATGCTTAATATTATCAAATACAAGCAATAAATACAATATTTTAATTCTTAAAATATATTTCCCAGGTTGTTATTTAATTTTCTTTTCTATTTCTTTCTCTCATGGGTTATGCCAGACCAGTAATGCCAGTTACCCTTAACATGAACATGGCAATGCCTTCCTGGTAAGTATAAGTGATTTTGAATTGTACCTCATTGACCCAGTTCTCAGAACCAGGCACTGTTCAGGTTAATTATATGATTTATGTCCTATATCACAGGTTTGATATCATTGGGTTGGGTCCAGATGCAGAGGAGGATGAGACTGGGATTAAAAAGGCTGCAGAAAGCAGTAGGTACATCTTCAATGTTTAATGAAAGGTGAAAACATCCTTCTACATGTTTTAAGTGCGATATATTCTGTTATCTTTTGCAGTCAATGCTTTGATCGATCAGGAGGTAAAGAATGGAATTCCGTCTCATCGCATCGTATTGGGTGGCTTCTCACAGGTGAGAAAATGTGTGAAATTTAAATACTGCAAAAAGTATCTTGCTGGATCATCAATCATTAATTCTGTGAATGGTTTGTGAATGAAACAGATTTGTTTGCTAATTAAATTCTCATTTACATTCATGATACTTGTAGTATGATCTTGATTTAATCTCTATGCTTTTTGCGTCTATGTATGTGTGTATATACAGTGCTGAAAAACTGAAAACAGAATTCTAGAAATGTTTGCAAATGTATGAAAAAGGAAAAACTGAAATATCACATGTACATAAGTATTCAGATGCCTTGCAAAGACCATTTACCTCAGGTGCCTCCCATTTCTTTTGATCGTTGCTGAGATGATTCTACACCTCGATTGGAGCCCTCCTGTGGAAAATTAAACTGATTGGACATTATGTGGAAAGGGACTCACCTCTTCTTGGAAGGCCTCACAGCTGACGATGCATATCAGAGCAAAAACCTAGCCATAAGATCAAAGGAAAAACCTGAAGAGCCCAGACAGGATTGTTGCAAGGCACTGATCTGGGGAAGGCTAAAAAAATTGTCTTGTTACTCTGAAGATTTCCAAGGGCACAGCAGCCTCCATAATTCTTAAATTGAACCAGGACTCTAGGAGGTATCCAAGAACCCGATGGTCACTCTGGTTGAGCTACAGAGATCCAGTCCCAACTGCCCAATAACTGCTTAATTACTTGCCCAATTCCATCCCAACAGTGAAGCATGGTGGTGGCAGCATCATAGTTTTTTTTTTCAGCAGCAGGGACTGTGAGACTGTTCAGATTTGAGGGAAAACTGAATGGAGCAAAAGTGAGTTTTTATTGAGTATATTGAGATATCCTCAATAAAAGCCACAGCGCTCAGGACCTCAGACTGAAGGTTCATCTTCCAACATGACAATGACCATAAGCACACAGCCAAGACAACACAGGAGTGGCTTAGACACAACTCTATGAATGTTCTAGAGGGTCCCAGCCAGAGCCCTGACTTGAACCCTATTGAACATCCCTGGAGAGACCTGAAAATGGCTGCCCACCTACTGTCCCCAGATATGTACATGCAATAGCTCAGTTTTTTTCCTTTTAATAAATTTACAGACATTTCTAGAATTCTGTTTTCACTTTGTTTTCATTCTGTCATTATGGGGTACTGAGTGTAGAATAATGAGAAACAAAATTAATTTGAACTATTGTAGTATCAGGCTGCAACACAACAAAATTGGAAAAAAAGTATAAACTATACATATATAAAATGTGTGTGTTTAGGGTGGTGCACTATCACTTTATACGGCTCTAAAGACTCATCAGAAACTTGCTGGTGTTGTTGCTCTAAGCTGTTGGCTGCCTCTCAGGAACTCGCTCTCAAAGGTATGGAGTACTATAGAGTTTCTGTATATATTTCTATTTTCTCTCCATTCTGCTGCTTGGATGAACCCATCTAAATTTACATGTATTTATATTTCACTCTCTCTCTGTATTTACCTGTATAGTCAACGATTGGCACTAATAAGGAAATACCAGTGCTACAGTGTCATGGCGAAGCAGATCCTCTGGTTCCTTTGATATTTGGGCGTCTTACGGTGGAGAAGCTCAAGACCATGCTGAATCCTAACAGCATCACCTTCAAAACATATCCTGGGATGCCCCACAGCGCCTGCCCAGAGGTCTGTCCCCAAATGAATGAAACAGTGTCTGCTTTTTTCTTGAACTTTGTTTAGTAAATGCTATATGTATTAAACTTGGAAGAATAGCAAACCCTTTTTTTTTATCTTTCTGCTCAACAGGAAATGGTGGATATAAAACAATTCATTGAGAAGCAGCTACCTCCCATGGACTGATCAACAACGCCTTAATGATCCATTTTGTTGATCAGTGGGTACAAGCCCTTTCCAGCTTAATGTCTTGTCAATTGACTGAACTGACGACAAAACCACCAAATCCAAATTCTGGACTAATCCTGATCTTGAACTTGTACAAATTCTAGACAGTACAGTATGGTTTTCAGCCCTTGTTCTGGTATACTCATACCCTGCATATTTTGCTAGATTTTCTTGCTTTAACATGATTTAATTAATCAGTCAATAAACTGGCACTTCCTTATGTGTAAAATGTGTGTTTGATAAAGAAGGGAAAATATTAATATCTACAGAGTCTCGACTAGGTTGAGGAGTACTGTGAGCTTAAAAGCACTGATAGAGCTAAGACAAATTAACCGGTCATAGTAACCTTTGGCCTTGTGATGTTTTGCTTTGAGCATTTTGAAAATTAGTTTTGGGAATAGCTCATGAAATAATCTGTGTGATTATGACAGAGACTTTGATTAACGACAATAGGTTTCTGTTTACAAAATACAATAAAAGACATGCCTTGTACTCGCTTTGATTACGTATGTGTAATGTAACATTTTCTTCTTTTACTTTGGGCTTTTCCTGTTAGGGGTCGCTACAGCGAATCATCTGTTTCCACCTAACTCTATCCTCAGCATCCTCTACTCTCACACCATATAACTTTATGTCCTCATTTAACACATTCATATATCTCCTCTTTGTTCTTCCTCTTGACCTCTTACCTGGCAGTTCCATCTCCAACATCCTTCTACCAATAAAATCATCTCCCTCCTCTGTACATGTCCAAACTATCTCATGTGCACAGTCCCTTACATTTACTCTTACATTTATGGCAATTGACTTACATATATCACATTTATACAGCTGAGCAATTGAGGGTTTGCTTAGGGGCCCAGGAGTGGCAGTTTGGTGGCCCAGGGATTTGAACTCCTGACCTTCTGATCAGTAGTCCAACACTGCTGCCACTTCACTGATGTGCAGTCTCTCTGATGTGCTTGTTCCTAATCCTGTCCATTATTGTCACTCCTAAAGAGAACCTCAGCATCTTCATCTCTTCTTCCTCCATCTCTGCCTCATGTCTTTTCCTCACTGCTACAGTCTTCTGTCACACAACACTCTTGACAGTTTTCTCCACAGAGATTTCTGTCTGACTTCATCTATCAACCTGTCTATCACCATAGCAAACAAGAACAGACTCAAAGCCGATCCATGATGTGGCCCCACCTCTACCTTGAACTCCTCTGTCTGACCTGCAGCACATTTCACTGCTGTCATACTCCTCTCATACTTATCCTGAACTATTCTGACATACTTCTCTGCCACTCCTGACATCTTCATACAGTACCATAGCTCCTCTCTCGGCACCCTGTCATACTATTATAACATAACATGCTTTAATAGGAACATTTGCACCCCTGATTGTGAATATAATTATCCACTCAGCCAATCATATGGCAGCATTATGCATTAACTATGCAGATACAGAATGTTTGCATCAAACAGAATACAGATAGATATGATCTCGGATGTAGCTTTAGAATTCTATGCTTCCTAAACCAGAGTAAAACCAGATGTGGAACCTACTGCTGCTTTAGCACATGTGCTTCAAGGCTTGAAGATGTTTTCTGAAATGTTTTTCTGCTCATCACTTCTGTAAAGAGTGATTACAATATTTGTATAATTGTAGCCTCCCCTATCACCTGGGTTGTAAAAAAAAAAAAAGATTCTAAAAGAAATGTAGGGGGGCACGGTGGCTTAGTGGGTAGCATGTTCGCCTCACACCTCCAGGGTCGGGGTTCGATTCCCGCCTCCGCCTTGTGTGTGCGGAGTTTGCATGTTCTCCCCGTGCCTCGGGGGTTTCCTCCGGGTACTCCGGTTTCCTCCCCCAGTCCAAAGACATGCATGGTAGGTTAATTGGCATCTCTGGAAAATTGTCCGTAGTGTGTGAATGCGTGAGTGAATGAGTGTGTGCCCTGCGATGGGTTGGCACTCCGTCCAGGGTGTATCCTGCCTTGATGCCCGATGACGCCTGAGATAGGCACAGGCTCCCCGTGACCCGAGAAGTTCGGATAAAGCGGTAGAAAATGAATGAATGAATGAATGAATAAAAGAAATGTCATAGAACTACTATATAAATCAAACCAAGATTTGTTTTCTATTTGAAACCATTTTAAAAATTACAGTTACTCTCTGACAATTATGGGATATGTTCTCAAATTAATGTACTGAAACAATTTACCTTAACTTTAGTTTTAGCAAGACTGCGGAAAATTGCTTATTAGTGTTGACAGTGTGTGATCATTTAGTACGATGGATAAAGCCATTTCTATCCTGAAATTTCTTTGAAAACGTTTTTTATGTCAACAAGTAACCTGCTAGTGATGGCAGGCACAAGAACAGTGCCAAGATGCCAGTCTTTTAATAGTTGTGCATAATCTTTAAAATAATATTACAGTATATTCAGTACTTATCCATTAGATTTACTACTGTACACAAAATATGTGCAGCATATAAAAGAACTGAAAATAAACTTGTCACTTAATTTTAGCCAGACTTGGAGCACTGATGTCCTTCTTCACACCACTGTTGAGAATTTTTAGCTTGTAGTTCATTCGTATTCAGTGGAAGATTAAAAAATATATATCAAATAGTACATAGACTTACTGACAAATATTTGTGCTTTATTATTGATGTATATCTCTTTATACAGTTTATCCCGGTATACACAAGTGAATATATCAAATGCATCCTCTGAACTTCAAAAACATGCATGTAGAAATAAACGGATCACAAAACTGAACCTATTTCAGATGTTCTATAGAGAGAGAGAGAGAGTATGTGTGTGTGTGTGTGTGTGTGTGTGTGTGTGTGTGTGTGTGTGACAGAGAGAGAGAGTGAAAGAGATGTACATAAATTTTAATGTTTTAAATGTAGTCAGTACTTTTGTTCTGTTCTACTATATATTTGATTTGTTATATATATATCCTAATATAGATTCTCTGTATTTATAGCAAGGCACAAGTGTTCATCTGCCATCTCGGTACCTGTTGCACACCAGAGGCAAATAAATATTTAAATATATCTTTATCTCGTTTAAATATTTATATATAATCCTTCCAACCCTAAAATCAGAGCCAGATACTATTGTTTTCCGTTTAACCACTAACTAATAACTTAGTGGACTCAAAGTGTTATAAAAGTCCAGAACAATGTAACAGTACATCAGGACACTGGAAAATGAGTGTAGTCAAGGGCCAGTGTAAAATGGCGTATGAATGTAGTCTGACTGTGAGAAAGAGATATAGACAAAAAGACAAAAAGAGAGTGTGTGTGTGTGTGTGTGTGTGTGTGTGTGTGTGTGTGTGTGTGAGAGAGAGAGAGAGAGAGAGAGAGAGAGAGAGAGAGAGAGTTTTATAGATAGAGCTCCAGATAGAGCAATGTTCTGTATCTGCATGTGTGTTAGGACTCTTCCGTTTTAGCTGTTTCCAAACTTGCAATAAGGTCTGCATAAACACTGGAGCTCATGTAGCGAGGATATGAGTCTCGTTGCATGAGTGTGTATATTTGCTGCTGTGCCTCATCAAAGGTTTGAGAGGACGGGTTCAGCATGTTCTTGCTAATCACCTCCCGTGCATGTGAATCCAGACTCACCTAGTTGAACACACAACAGGCAGCAAAACGTACAAGGAATAACAATGCTACTTATAATATTATGGTAACTCCAATTAATAAACCCATTTGTGTCAGTGTGTGTTTTGCGTGTACATATACCTCTCTAGGTGACAGCACAGATACGTAGTCCTCATATATTTGCTTAACAGTCTGTTCCACTACAGTTCTGTTGGTCTCTTTCTTTAGATCCTCACAGGCCAGCCAGAACAACAGGTTTTCCTCACTGAATTCACTCTTAAGGAAATGACGGAAACTGTTCCGGCCATTCGGGCTCTTAATCAAGTGTTCGAATGATTTTGCCCATGATTGTGTCTCCTCTAGTGTTGGAGCAGCTCTGTAAAGCCAAAATAGCATAGTATAAATAAATACTAGTGTATCTGTAGCATATTTGTGTTTGTAAGGGTCACAAGTTTAGTTTTTTTTCCTTAGAACATTTAATAACACAAAAGAAAGTCAGCCTAATTAATCTTTTCAGACATGAAACTACTTTTTCAGAGTGATGAATTTGTGGTTTAACACAAGGAAACACTGATTTGTGTCTGTATTTTGTATAGATATTGTTTAACTATTAACTTTTTTACTGCAATACTTTTTACTTCAAAAATGTTTTATTTATTGCTCCAGTGCTGAAAAGATGTTACAGGGAATTAAATATAGTACAGATTTGGTAAGACATGACATTAACTTGGGCCCAGTGATAAATTTTCCCTTGAATGCACAATATTAAAACAACAACAACAACAACAACAACAACAACAACAACAACAACAATAATAATAAAAATAATAATAATAATAATAATAATAATAATAATAATATGTAATAGAATTATTATTACATTAGAGGCAAATTATAGGTCAATCAGAGTTACAGTATCATAAACAAAAAACATACACACACATACACACACACACACACACACACACACACACACACACACAAACACAAACGTATATATATATATATATATATATATATATATATATATATATATATATATATATATATATATATATATATATATTATGGTACTTACGGTTCCTGAACTATTGCTTCATTTTGTTGTTCATTTATCTTCTGAATCTTTTCTGCCTCTGCCTTGGAAGGCCTTACTGTAAGACTACATACATGAGTGTGATGTAACAACATGTTTTTTCCTCTTTTTGTACACTGTACAAACATTAGTATAAGCAGTATCCCACTGTGCAAAGCTCTATTGGGACTATCATGTAAACATATAGTCCTTCTAGTAAACTTAATAAAGCCTCCAAGCACACCTGAACCTAATTCTGACACACTCCTTAGCACTCATACACAGTTTATATAATTTACAACAGGGTACACAATAAAAAAAATAAAATAAAAAAAACAGCATACATATTCACCACAGACCAACAGTTTTTATGACTTAAAAAAACAAACTGTGCCAAAAGCTACTGCAACAAAAAACAAGATTAAATCAGCTAGCTTGAACAAATGTGCTTGTCTGGCTAGTGTGAAGTCTCTATTCACTCTAGATTTTTAAGTGAACTGATTTGAGTGCAGCCTCTGTGTGCAATCAATTGTGTCTAATCTGCAGGCCCGGTAGTTTGTATTATAAACAAATGTATGTCGTGCCTTCTAGGGTTGCGCAAAATGTTTAGGGTTCTTACCAGGAGCAGCTACAACAACAGCACCAGCAGAAGCAGCAAGCGTTTGGAGGTGCATTCAGCCAACCGAGAGTGTACCTATTTACGTTGTCCTGCATATCTTTGTTGGAAGAAGCCATATGCGTCTGGACGGCATTTGCAGTGTCCTGTTCTGGACATTTCCCCATCTCCACCTGCTCGGACCCCATGAGCTACAACACAATAATAATGCATGGTTTTTATAAATAAAAAAAACGACTCAATGAGTCAAGATACATTGGATCTGATTAGTCGGCCGATATACAAGAAGGAAACATGATCCAACGCAAGACATTGTCTTATTTATAAAAGCAGAACATGTAATCGTACTTTCCTGGTTGGTTGTAGTCTAACTGTACAGATGAACGTACAGCAATTAAAACAGGCAGAAACTCTGCAAGCTGTAACACTATTAATTCATTTAAGCAGCTGTCCTCTGGGACTAGTCCGGAAAAAAAGGCCTGCATGCCAGAATACACAGCAGGCATTTAGCAAATAACGAAAATCCATTGAGATCAATTACAGCACAGCAGCTGAGCACAACCACAACATACACATGCGTATGCATGCCTCTTACAACAATTTCCAAACATTACAACCTGTTATTTTCCAAATTAAAAAGGACTTTACAGCAATAGGGCTAAATATTTTGTGAATAAATCAGCAACTTATTATTACTATCATTACCATTATATTATTATTATTATTATTATTATTATTATTATTATTACTATTACTATCATCATCATCATCATCATCATCATTATTACTATTATTATTATTATTATTACTATTACTATCATCATCATCATCATTATTACTATTATTATTATTATTATTATTATTATTATTATTATTATTATTATTATTACTGTCTTAAAAAACACATTTAAAGTCCTATAAAATGTTTGTTTGGCGTTTTAAGACAAAATCCATAGGCTTCACATTTATAATAGCATCCTAGCCTCATACATACCTCATAAACCAGCCCTCGTTTAAAGCTTACAAGGCTTTGTGTAAAACTAGAAATGCCAAACCATATTTCATGAGTTCAGTCATTTTCATGTATCCATAAGTTGAAAAGAATTAAACAGCATAACAGTGTAAATCAGCCCTTATTATTCCACATACACAGGCTGTTTATAGCGCCGTCTCTCTACCAGCGCATCCTCACATCCTCACACAGCCAGAGGAATCTGCCAGAGCACGTATACATGATGAGATACACTGTTACAGTACAATTTAACCCGCATAGTCAAATTGTGAATAGTATAAATACGTTCATTTTAGTCAGTTCGAGCACTGCTTACCGCATTACCACTGGTACCAGGTGTGGATAATATTCACGGCGCGCTACTCACACGCCCATTATCCTCTGTGCGCTGTACTGCTTGGTGCGCTCCCGCTCCAGTGCGCATGTGCGCGCAGCTCTCGCCTGAACTGGACGCGCTCTCTTCTGAAGACTGCGTCCTAAAAGCGCAGACTCAGCAAGATTGCTAGATGTTTTGGGAAACATAGCACAACGATTTTCTTTTCATTACACTACCTGATGCTATTTTTTTTTTTGTCAAACTTGCGATTTTTTGACTACATAGAAAAGTCATGTGTTTGAAGTTGTGCGTAAAAGTGACACGTTGATCCTTCAAACTTAAAAAATTTCCATAAGAAATATAAATGAACAAACGTTCAATCCTTATATAATTATGCGCGTTTGTTGTTCGTGTGAAAAGACTCGAAATTTTGACTGAATGATGGATTAAAGCCAATGATAGAACAAATCAACACCAGAGGGCGCCAGCATCATTTCTCTATAGAAGAGGAAATAAAAATCACAATCTAAAATAAAAAATAATAACCCCCCTCTCTCTCGCTCTCTCTGTCTTTCTCTGTCTCTCTGTCTCTCTGTCTCTCTCTCTCTGTGTCTCTCTGTCTCTCTGTCTCTGTCTGTCTGTCTGTCTGTCTGTCTGTCTCTCTCTCTCTCTCTCTCTCTCTCTCTCTCTCTCTCTCTGTCTTTCTCTCTCTGTCTTTCTCTCTCTGTCTTTCTCTCTTTCTTTCTCTGTCCCCCCCCTCTTTCTGTCTGTCTGTCTGTCTGTCTGTCTGTCTGTCTGTCTGCCTTTCTCTCTCTCTCTCTCTCTCTCTCTCTCTCTCTCTCTCTCTCTCTCTCTCTCTCTCTCTGCCTTTCTCTCTCTCTCTCTCTCTCTCTCTCTCATTTCTCTCCCTCTGCCTTTCTCTCTCTCTCTCTCTCTCTCTCTCTCTCTCTCTCTCTCTCTCTCTCTCTCTCTCTCTCTCTCTCTCTCTCTCTCTCCCTCTGCCTTTCTCTGAATATGTGTATTCAGAGAACTTTCTACTAGTCACCTTAAACAGGTTATTTGAGTACCTTTACCTTCCATTCAGATGTTACTATTAAACTGGTAAATGTGCAGATCTATAGACTGAACTGAACGGTTTGAATTTTAAAAATATTTTAAATGAAGTGACATTTCTTTTACAGAATGATAGCACAAGCCGCTTTTTGAGCTAAACATTTCCCCAAAATTAATTGTGTTTAAAACTCTAAGCATGACAGATGCACTGTTCACAGTAAGACAAAAAAGTATTTGGACAGTCCATTGTGGCATCATTTTAGAACACAGTCACAGTGTTTTAGTGTTTAGATTTTGATCCTTCGACTGAAATAAGCTAGTTTCTGTGTGGTTTTCTCAAGTTTCAAGCAGCAAAACCTTCATCCACTCTAGAGCATCAACAAGCTGTTTGTTTTTGTCCTTGCACTCGGGGAGTGTGTTGGGGTGGTGGATTTGGGCAAGCAAAGACTAAATTTCTGTTTTGGCAAAAAAGGGCAGCTGGTATGATTTGGATCATTATCCTTCCGAAGAAAACACTTCTGTCACTTGCATAATGTCTTCGCAGATTTCTGCAAGTATGCATCCAATATGCCTCTATACACCTCTGAGTTTGTGTTGGTATCAATAAACACAAGCTCACCAACACCACTACAGGAAAAACAGCCCCAGGCTTTGACATTTCTACCTCCATCCAGTTTGGTTGGCATTCTGCACATGAACACCATCAGATCCATAGAGATTACATTTGGATTCATCTGAAAATAAGACAGTTCAACAGAAGCTGTTGTCTTTCTGTCCATGTGCACAGTTCCAATTCTTGAGGCTGATGAATGGTTTCACTACTTTACTCTCTCTCTCTCTATGTAACCCCGTTTGTTGAGCATGTTTTAAACAGTTTGTGATCTAGTTGTATCTAGTAATTCTTACTGATGTCTGACGCAATCCTAGCTGCTGCTTTTTTTAAAATTTATTTTAGTCACAATTATCCTGCCCTCTCATTTGCCAATTCTGTGGTCTGTTTTGAGAAAAAACATTTTTCTCAAAATGTACTTCTTCTTATACATTTTGTAATTACATTTAAACAGCTGGTGAATTGATATGGTGTGCTTGGGATCAATTAATTGCCATTTCAAATCGCTGATTAAGCAACAGAGTAACCACATGGTATAGTTCATTACATTAAGTATGAATTAACTGTGACAACCAGAAAAATCTAAAATGTCCAAATACAGTCATCTCATTTATCTAATTTATCCAGCTGAGCAATTGAGGGTTAGTGGCAGGTTGGTGGCCCTGGGATTCAAACTCATGATCTTCCATTCACTAGTCTAACACCTTAACAACTAGGCTACCACATCCCCTATATAGCTATTACTTTTTGTAAAAAAAATGTATCATTTTAAACATATGTATTTTCTGGGCTTGCTAAGTATAACTATCCCTGACAGCTAATTCCCAGTTGTTCTTATTTATTAAGAAAAAAATGTGCAAAACGTTATCTTTTGGTTAAAAAAAATCGCTTTGCAAATTAGATTTTAACGTGCATTAAGAAACAGACTGACCACATGAATTGCTTTAGGGCCATTAAGGGAACACCAGATAGCACAAAACTGTGGAGGTGCTAATGACCTGCAGTTGGATGACACAGAATAGCAATGTATCTGCATCCAAATAATTTAGTAGGGAACAATAGAATCTTTGTACCTCTCAAAGAGCCCAGCTTGTTTTTTTTTTTTTTTAAAAAACATAGCAGATATTTCTCCTGAGTTGTCCTAAGGGTAAATATGACAAGGACATAGTATAAGTACATAAAAGTGCAACAGTAAGAAGCTTAATGCAACAGTAGCTTCTAATGGTAGTCTTTTTCCCTGTTTAACAACACTGCTTATTTCATCATCTTTGCAAGGCAGTCATATAAGAAAATTTAGGTTAAAAGTCTATGGAAATTTTATTTCAATAATATATGCATCGACATGTTGTATGTTAAATATTAACAATGCTGTATCCTTTATAGAAAAGTCAAATAGAAGTCTACATAAACTTTTGTACATATGTAAAATATTCTAATGTAGTTATCTCCAGAATTGGTTACCCTTGGTTAAGATGGGTAAATGGTTACTAAAATGCTAAAATGCTTTATTAAGGGTATTAAACTTAATATTGAGAGTATCCTCACAAGCTGCATCTCAGTGTGGTATAGCAGCTGCCTAGCTTCAGACCGTAAAGCCCTTCAAAGGGTGGTGAAATCCGCCCAACAAATCATTGGTATTAAACTACCCACCTTGGAGGACATTTTCAAAAAACGTTGTTTGCAAAGGGCGAGGGGCATCATCAAAGATCCCTCTCACCCCAACCACGGACTGTTTACACTTCTCCCTTCGGGCAGACGCTACTGTTGTCTCAGAGCCAGAACAAACAGACTGAAAAAGCTTCTTTCCCATGGCTGTTTCTGCACAGCTGAACTGAACAGCTGATATTGTGTTAACAATCACCATTGTACTGTCACTTTTTCTTCTGTTTTGCACTATTTTGCACAACTTTAAAATCATGTATCCTTGCACCACCCAAAAACTATCATTACACTTCTGTGTCCATCCATATTTATTCTGTTTATTCTGTGTATATGTATGTATGTGTATATATATATATACTGTACATACCCTTATTTATTATTACACTGCCACTGTAAATAAGCCATCTATGCACTTCTGGTTAGATGCTAACTGCATTTCATTGGCTCTGTACATGTACCTTGCACAATGATGATAAAGTTAATCTGATAATATTCCACTGAAGGCATGAAAAAAATAATTTCTCTAAACTATAAATGTAGTAATTGTAAATCTAAAAAGCAACATCTTTTTAACAAAACATGTCACAATTATTGCCATTCCAGTAATAATAATAATAATAATAATAATAATAATAATAATAATAATAATAATAATAATAATAATAATAGCATGTGAATACACAGTGTTCAAATTTCATCATGAAATGAAAGAACCAGATTACAGTAGCAGATTTAAAAATTCAAGATGAGTAAATTTCAAATGAGTGCATAGTGTCTGACATTGAAGCCACTCAAATAGATGCATTATGATAATTTATGGTACATTTGTTCCAGTATCAAATTAAATTTTTATAAAAATGCAATCGTAAAAGTGCATGTGCATGTGTCTCATATATATAACAGCTCTAGAAGCTGAAAACATTTTACAACCACTAAGTCACCAAATCTATAATTAGATGTCATGTCTTTACCAATGACCTTTTACCAAAAGGTTTCTTTCATGTATCCATAAATGTAAGTGCATCAAGTTTACTAAATGGTTCCAGATTTGACCAAACAGATGTTATATTTTTTGATGAGACACACATTTAGGATTTTGGCAACAAACACTCAATAACCTAAATCTAAACCTTTCTAAGTTTGGAGGGGAATCGGAATGTTTGGCTGACTTGTCTGCAAATGTCATAGGAACATTGGTAAGACACATAACATTGGATGTACTGTATGTGTGAAAGTGACATGGCATACGGCTAAGTATGGTGACCCATAGTCAGAATTTGTTCTCTGCGTTTAACCCATCGAAAGTGGTTAAAATGTGACTGTGTTCGAAAATCTCCATGCCATAGAAGAAAACATACATTACAGCCAAGACTGTGAGTGAATCTAGATGTGAAAACCTTGAAATAGTATCACATTCCAGTCAATCAGTAATTCAGTAATTGTGAAATATGGTTTTGTATAGATCTTTCATAATGCCGTAGTGGAATTGACTGACTAACCACAAAGATTTTTTCACAACCCCCTTTATAACCACCTTTACCAAGAGTGCCAATAATGCTGGAGTGGCTATTACTTACACAGAAGCTTCCTTTTTTGAAGATTTTTTCCCTGAATAGAGCAATATAGCTCATCTCTCTCGTGACATTGTTTAAATTGATGCAGTGAATGACCCACTCAGCTTATATCCATTTTGTACTCTTCAGGATGATCCCAGGTGTCAAAAAATAAATATGATGTTTCTAAAGTCATTAGCATTTAGATAGAACTTTGAACAGCAACACAGAATGAAAGTACAGAGCCAGTGCAATCTTGACCATGTAATAGTTTTATTGTAGGACTAAAATATATAATGTTTGATTGTTACACTTAGTGTAGTAAACTGTCTTAGAGTTATGGATGTCTGCCTTTAATGGGCATTCAGTTTGTAAGTGTACTATGGCAGTTTGCTGAAGCTTCTGAAAGCTCATTACTAGCTATATTACCTAATCAGCTCTACAGCAGAGGAAGCATGACGAGGTCCCTGGGCTCTGCTGTGCTCTCCAGACAGGAACATGAATAGTGTGAGCAAGAACATGAGGAGAAAGACTGAAACTGTACTAATGACCTGTCAGATCTTTTCTGTCTGTTTTCTCGCTCTCTCTGTCACTGTGCTCTTCTTTTTTTTGCTAAAGAAGAAGGAAGATCCAACATATCATAACATCTAGGCTTTATGGTTGTAGGCAGCTATAAGGCTGCTCCCAGTGGGAACTGCAATGACAGCCAAAGTATTCTTGCAGCAACTTGAGAAATCAGTTTTTTTTGGCACTTTTGGAGAAAGTATCTATATATTCAACCATGTTCAATGTTCCTTTTATGGGTATGTGCTTTTTGTTCTAATATTTTTATTTATTCTGTTTGTACCTTAGTGCACAGTGAATTAACAGCCACTGCAACACCACAGACAGTTGTTCAGATGAACATACAGTAGCAGTTGGTCCATGAATCAAACCTGAAATGACCATGATACCTTTGCTGAATAAAAAAATATTAACTCTGCTGAAAACTCTGCTTTGTGTTCAGCAGGTGTGCCTCACACCTCTCGAGTTGGGGGTTTGAATCCTACCTCTGCACTGTATGCATGGAATTTGCATGTTCTCGCCATGCATTAGTGGTTACCTCCAGGTACTCAGGTTTTCTTCCCAACTCCAAAGGCATGTACTATTTGCTGATTGGCATCTATAAATTGTCTGTAGTGTGTGAATGACAGTAATGTGTGTGCGATTATTTACATCCATGGTGCCCCAGGTAAAAGTTAAAAGTGGGTGAAAAAAAAATATGATTTGATGAGTATATACAGTAAAAGACACCAAGGTCAAGCTGGTAGATTCTGATGCTACAGGTTTACTATAAACCACAGGTAAAAATTAGGAGAAGGAATGATAAAAGCTCTTTGTCAGGATTTACAGAATGAATTCTGTAAATTCAAGGATGAACTTTGGAATTAAGTGTAAAAAAAACAAAACAATGTGGACAAGAAAATGCATTGTGAGAAACATGCAAAGAAAAAACAGTCGGAGCATGGATGTGTTTATATCCCAAACATCAGCAATACATTTTAATACACCTACAGGAGGAGGAGACAGTACCAGATTTAAAAATTCAAGATGAGTAAATTTCAAATGAGTGCATAAATGTCTGACATTGAAGCCACTCAAAAAGATGCATTATGATAATTTAGGGTACATTTGTTCCAGTATCAAATTAAATTTTTATAAAAATGCAATCGTAAAAGTGCATGTGCATGTGTCTCATATATATAACAGCTGCTTTTCTCATGACTACTGAAGTAAATTAAAAGTGATAACTGCCCTTAGGAGGAAAATAATCAGTGTAATCATTAATAGATATTCATTTCCAAATTCGGTTCCCTGACAGCATAAGAATAATCCTTGTCATGATAATCAAGATTTGTGCCAAAACCCATGAAGAAACCAAGTAGGGGTGAAATGCTTAAACATGCTCCAGAACATAAAATGAATAAAAAGGACTCACAGAAATTTACTTAATGTACTGATTACAAGCCAATTTTCTTCCTTTCTATTAGTACGATAAAGTGTAGATTATTGTTTATATATGTATATTTATTTTGCTTATTGTGATGTAATAAGAAGATAAAAAAATAATTTATAATACTTATAATAAGTATTTATATATAATAAGAACTTATAATAAAAAAAATAAGTTCTAGAAGTGCTCAGCATCGCATTAATATGTGCCTTTATATGTAACATTTTTTCACAAACTCTTTCTAACAATAAAGAGGATACATTCTGAGGATGAACTTTTTTAAGGCCATACTGGTCCAATTTTGATGTTCCTGTACTCACTGGAAATCATTTTCCCGAACAACAACATCTGCACCAGATATTGATTTCAGATGCGGGATCCCATCATTCAGGACAAGACGAGAATCTTGAAAAGTGCTGCAGAGCTTTGAGATGTTATTCTGCATTACAATGTTAAATTTCCAGTCTGCTGCAATAAGGAGACTTATTTTAAAATAATTTCTTCTGTATTATCATCCCTGCTGTTGGAGGGATGGGAGATAAATATAAAAAATAGAATATATATATATATATATATATCACGGATCATGAGTTATTCCGAGCCTTCTCCATACTTTTCTCATACTTCCCGTCATTCTGGTAAAGGTTGATCTTAGTTTCATCCATCTAAAGAATGCATTTTCAGAACAAAAAAAAAATCTCAAGAGCTGTAATTCCCAAACCCTTTCTCCAATTTGGATTTAAATACCCTCAAATTAAACCTGACAGACTCACTTTCAGCCCACTATACATATACAACTATAGCTTGTATATGTTTTGGTAAATACCTAAAAAAACAAATATTGTGCCTGTGTCCAAATATATATGGACCTAACTGTATATATACATATGTTAGTCTTGTATTGCTTGTATTGTTGCTCTGTTCTCAGTTCTCAGCAGCAGGTGCAAAGCATGGTATGAATGCTACATTAGAGATAAAAATATATATATATATATATATATATATATATATATATATATATATATATATATATATATATATATATATATATATATATATATACAATCCACCCATCCGAGACCATGACAGAAAATGAAGCATGACACTTAATCTGAAAGAATCAGGATTTAAAGTTAGATTATAATTTCCACTTTCTACCTGAGATGTATGTCACAGTACTGAGCAGCATAAATCAGCATAATGCTCTGCTTAGCACTGCTATATAGCATCAGCACCACCCTGTGTCTTGCTTTTGCTTCTTGTTGCCACTGAGGAAATTCCATTATCTGTTGATAGCTAAAATTGCCCCCTTGATATGTTATCATGTTGGTCCCAACCTGTTACATCACCACTGAATGCATTGAATAGCTTAGTAAATGTCAGTGTATGTGTTATGGTATTTGTTTTAAACTACTGTCTATTTCTCTTTGTAGTCTCTAGATAGTATAGCAGTAGACAGAAAATTATTACATTAATTTAATATGGAAGATATATGCATGCATGAGGCCCTGGGTTCAATCCCTGGCATCTCCATATGGCCATATGGTTAAGGTTCTGGGTCATGGATTGGAAGGTTGGGGTTCAAGCCCCAGCACTGCCAAGCAGCCACTGTTGGACAATTGAGCAAGGCCCTTAACCCTCCCTGCTCCAGGGCACTATTTCATAGCTGCCCCTGCACTCTGACCCCAACTTCCTCAGTTGGGTTATGAGAAGAAAAGAATTCCACTGTGCTGTAATATATATTTGGCAATTATAAAGGCTTCTATGCCCCAATTTAATTTCATAACACTTTCAAAGATAAAACTGTTCAACTTCTTACTGATTTATAAATGACTCCACCATAATCATAATAATGTACAAGATAGCTGTTAATGGAACAAGGAGAAACAAAAAACATGGGGTGAGTGTTAATAATAAGCATTACAGACTAGTCAAAAAGCATTAATTCCAAGTAAATTTATCAAACATTCTGACTCGGCTTTTATATTAGATTGTAATTAACAACATAAAAAGACTCTTTGATTGTACATATGGAAAAATACAAACAATTTTATTCATACTAAACAATGACCCAGTAACCATCACAGCAAACAGAAGTTTGGCTTGTGACATCCAGGTTCATTAAAACTCTCATTAGAAAAAAACCCCCAAAATTTAATGTATTTCAGAAGCAAGATCCATATCAAATGTGAACAACCACGGAATAATGTTTGATAGATGAGATACGCTATCTATCCATCTATTCACAGGCATTAAGGACCTGATGATGTGTGGGAGATTAGACAGGATTGGTGTTAAAATGAAACCTGAATCTCCCTTTAAATCCCCATGATGCTCAGCATCAGCACGCCGGCCCTGATTCTCTCACAGCGTTTGTGTCAGGACAAAGTCCAAGTACCTATATGGTCACAGTGTAATTTGATTAGATGGTGGTCTCATTACTAGGGAAGCTGTATGCACAAAAGCCTGTGCATCTCTTTTTAAAACACTTCTCATTCCTGGTGCAAATGAAGTATAAAAGCCTTTAATAAAGAGACACCTTTCCTCAAACAACATTTTTTTTGAGGAAAGGTGGTATTTGATTAAAGATATTAGCTATTTCTAGCATTTATATGGCTAGGACAACTTAATTTAATCCCTTAGCTCTGTGTTTTTTGTTTTTTTTAGCACCGTAGTCCTAGAGAAACAATGTTTTCATTTCAATGAACTGCGTCAGCCATATATGCTTGAAATGACAATAAAAGCTTCTTGACTTGACTATCTAAACCATAATCTATAAATTCATTAGTGTGGATGAATCTCATCCTCAAATCAGATTTTATAATGCTGAGGTGATTCAATAGGATATGGGTGTCAAATTTGAGTCCTCTTGAGGTAGATAAATGTTAAAGGTGTGTTTTAAAATTATACATACAGTACAGACCAAAGGTTTGGACACACTTTCTCAATCAAAGCACCCCATCACTCTCCTTCATGGTCAAATAGCCCTTACACAGCCTGGAGGTGTGTTTGGGGTCATTGTCCTGTTGAAAAGGTGGTGTGTCCAAACTTTTGTAATGTGTGTCCAAACTTTTGGTCTGTACTGTATATATTTTTTTCAGGTTTACTTCAATCGGGTTTACTTCAATATTAGTCCCAAGCTTTAATAATTAGATAAATAGCCAACTAAATGAAAAAACAAACAAACAAGCAAATAAACAAAAAGATAGGTTATTTGATTGTCTCTGAGTGGCAACCATCCATAATTCTATGCAGTAACCTGCTGTTGGAAGAAACTATAGCTATGGTGAAACGTGACAAAACACCCATGAATAGGGCAATCAGATCACTGCTGTTCAGGCGCAGGATGACAAAGCTGCTTTTTCCTGCTAATGCAGGACAAGAAAAGCCAGAAAGCAAATGAATGATGCCATGTTCTGGTCTATCTTTTCACATTTATCTGGCAAACATAACACTGTCTAATTGCACCATGCAACTAAATACATAGGTTTTCATTAACTAGGGCATTTTGTTTAATCTGGAAAAAAGGATATTTTGTTCAATTGTAAGGTTTTACTTTGGAAAAAAATATATAAATACATACAGACTATAAATTATGTTGTTGGGGATAACAACATAATTTATACCATGACAACAGGTTAGTTGTCATCTTTTTTAGTCTAATGTTGTGTCTAATGAAAGCTCAGAATGAATGGAATTTTATTTAATTGTAAATATTTAGTTCATTTATATATTTTTGGTGACACTATGAGCTCAAAATTCGTGTCCTTCCTATTTGATTGTCCTTCACCTTACACAATTTTTATTTTGATAAAAAAAAGGTAGATTAGAATTTATTTCAGAGAAAGAGGAAGATTAATGTTAGCTACCTAGATCAGTAAATCTAATATTACACATTGTCTCCCAAAATTCCATTGTGATGGCTAAAAAAAGTGGCATGTAAAAAAAAAAAATACATAAATAAAATAAAGGTCATTTAATTGTTCTATTTGGTACAGGTTCTAAATGTACAGTATATGTTAAACATAAAAGTTAATGCTATATGAATTCACTGGATGCTATATGAACTCACTAGAAATCTAAACGCTAAATGAACAACCTGCCTATAATTTACCTTAAAGCTCTTCAAGTCAAGTCAAGAAGCTTTTATTGTCATTTAAACCATATATAGCTGATGCAGTACACAGTGAAATGAGACAATGCTCCAGGATCATGATGCTACATAAATCATAAGGACTTAAGTAAGTTAGTCCTAGCCACAGGGCTCTCAAACAGCCAAGTGTGACATCCTCACCCACACCCCCACCACCACCACCACCACCACCACCACCACCACCAGTTTTTCTGCTTAAAAAAATACGATGTGTGGCGGGAGAGCGTGACAAAAGACTGAAATGCGTGCCTGTCACTCTCAGTGCATGACACTTGACAGCCCTGTAGCCACATAAAGTGCATCTGTGCAATCTGGTGCAAACAGTGCAGGGCAAAAGACAATACCCAAACAAACAATAAAAGACATTACACAAAAGACAATTACACAAAATCAGTGTACATACTGTATGTTCTATGCTAAATATGCAGAAATACTGGAATGAACACTTAATATACTAGCAGCAATTATATGAGATATTGTAATGTATTGTGCAAAACAGCAATCGACTGAAATGTGAAAGACAGCATGTGTAAAGAGCGAAAACAGTGTGCAGAAGAGAATGTAAATAGTTTGATATGGGTGGCGCTCTAAACGGTCAGTGCAGTCTGTACAGTTAATTGTGCGTATGTGAGTGTTGTGCTCAATACAGTTCAGTTCCGTTATCGAGGAGTCTGATGCTTTGTGGCAAGAAACTGAGACAGAGTCTGGTTGTGAGGGCCTGAATGCTTTTTCCAGACGGCAGAAGTGTGAAGTGTGTGTGTGAGGGGAGTTTGGGGTCATTCACAGTGCTGTTGGCTTTGCTGATGCACCAAGTGGTGTAAATGTCTGTAATAGAGGGAAGAATGATTTTCTCAGCTGTACTCACTATCTGTTGCAGGGTCTTGCGAAATGAGATGGTACAATTCCCAAACCAGACAGTGATGCAGCTGCTTAGGATGCTATGAATGGTCCCTGTGTAGGCAGGATGGGAGGCAGATGGGCTTTCCTCAGCCTTCGTAAGATGTAGAGACGGTGTTGGGCTTTATTGGTGATGGAGCTGGTTTTGAGTGACCAGCTGAAGTTCTCTGCCATACAGTATGAACAAGAAATTTGGTGCTCTTGACGATCACTACGATCACTTATCACTCGTCGCACTGCACCTCGCTACCTCAGAGCTACCAGCACTGCTCGACTGGTCCCACCATCTCTCAGGGTAAGAGGTAGGTATACAGCAAGACTATTGTCTGTTCTAGCACCAAGATGGTGGAATGAACTTTCCCTGGATGTCTGAACAAATGAGTCAATGGCTATCTTGAAGACCTACCTCTTTTTGAAACACTTAAGCCAGCCTGTGTAAAACACCTGAACAGACGTTAGTTAGGTTGATGGTATCTTACATTTGTAACCTAGTAAACCAGTGTTAATGTATTCATCAATAGAGACTTAAAAGCACTCGTCGCTCTGAATAAGGGCGTCTCCCACATGTAATGTAAATGTAAATTTATCTATTTTACTTTTATATATGTGCTATAATGTTATTTTCTTTATTCTGTTGTTCTTTATTCAGAGATGCAGATATTATTTCTGATTCCGTGTTTCAACATGAGTTGAACCACCAGATAGTCTGCAATTATTTCATCACTTGTCATTATCATAGTTCTCTAGGTCTCTCTTCAGTAGTGCGAGATTGAATCTGAATGAGATGCTGTGGGTTGTGAGTATATAGTCTGAATAGTGCAGTTGTTAGAAGACATTCAACAAAAATTCTATCAGAAACAATAGTTCTTTTAATACATTGAGTCTAAATCTGAGGAAGTAGAATTAGTTTAGCTGCTTTATTTTGTAATTTTTAAACACAGTATTTACTGTGGCAGAGATTGTCTTTGTAAAGAATGAACATGCAAGATAATGAGACGCTGAGAGGATGCAGATGCAGATAAAGCAGTTTTAATCAAGTATCAGCAAACAAATCCAAAAGGTCAGGCAAACTGAAAACACGCACAGATCAGAAGATCAGCAAACAGTATTAACGGGACTTAGCAAAAGACACGAATTAGAAAAATACGAGGAAAAGTGAAAACTAGGCAATCGACACCGGAAACTGGATACTGGATACAATTTGTTTTTAAAGCATTTGAACATATTTTATTAATTTTTAAGCCGTCTCAATGTTCCAAATCAACTAAATCATGGTTTAGATATAATTGATAACCTCCAACCTGATCCTGAAGGGCATGTATGCCTCATGACTCCAGAGTGTCAGCTGAGACTCGCTGAGCTTTAGGCTTTTTCCCCAAGGTACATTGGTTTCCTTTCCAAGTCCAAAAACTTGCATTGTAGTCTTATTGGCATCTCATCTTTATTAAAGCTGCAATGATGCATGAATGAATCTGTGAAGGAACTCAAAACATGAATCAGAATGTTGAAGAACATTAAAACTGGAAGTGATCTGAGGGCAACTTATTAGCATCAGTTGTCAAATTTGCTCTCATATACATCTCATACATATACATTTACATCAAACACATTCAAACTTATTTAGATGTTTTAACAATGAGCCAATAAAACATAAGCAAGCAACAGACTATAAAATCAATTTAAATGAAGTGAAGTTGAAATGAAATGAAGTCAATGGTTCTTATGCCTGAGGTTGCTGAGAATAATAAACGTTGTTTTCATACGCCTCAAAAGGTCTCAACAGATTCTATTATATTTTTGACCTGAAAAGAGGTTTCTTACTTTGTATTTTTCCTCTTTTATCTAAATACAATATATTACTGCTACTAGAACTGCTTAAAAATATATATTTTTTAAAATGTGTCTTCAAATTTGCCAATGAAATGATTGATATATTTATTGATATATAAGTAGAATTAAATGCAGACAGGTATTGCAGTTTATTTCAAACCTTTACTGAGAAACAGTTCTTATCAGCCCACATTGCATTATATACACAGCATGATTTATTGCTTGTGTATGCATTGCTTTTGTTTGTTACAGAGTTAAGCCTGTCATTTGTATAGGAAACAGTGACATATACTTTTGGTATATTTTGCCAAGTCCAGTTCTTTATTATTTTCTTCTCTATTATATGGGTGCATTGCCCTTCAGGTGACAGTGGGTTTATTAACCGTTTGGTGATGTAAAAGCTTATACCTTCAATAGGTGTATCATGAATATGAATGTGGCATATTGCTATAATCAGTATGCAGGATGAACATGGGTTAATCTGCTTGAACAATCAATCGGCATGTTTAATTTACTTTGTATGACAAACCAAGAGGAAAACATACTGTTTGTTGTAGATGTTCTACCAGGGCTACATTAGAGTAATAAAAAAATGTGTTGTTTAAACTATGCTTGAGTGTCAGGGATCTGCCCGGACTTTTGGCCGTGTGCTATTTGTTGTTGTTGTTGTCACGTGTCTGCCCCGCCTTCGTTCTCTCCTCCCGGTCTCCAAACCTGTTCCTAATTGTCATCATTGTCCTGTGTATTTAAGTGAGCCGCGTTGCCGATGGCAGCGCGGAATCATTAGTTAAATGTAGTCATTGTTAAGTGTTGTCATTTGTATTGTTTAAGTTATCATCTTTTACTGTGTTGTCTTTGTTATTTATTAAACCCCTTTCATTTGAAGCTATCCTGCATATGGGTCTGTCTCCCTCCTTCCCTGGGTGTGACATTGAGGAACCTGTTCAGTTTTTTGAGTTTAATATGTTGTGACATTATGTACTGAGTTTATTACCACAGAGTAGTCATAAGAAAGTACTTAATAAGAAATAGACAAACAGACACTTAGACAAAAAACCACTAGTAATTGTCCTAACAAGATACATATTAGTGTTCTGTCTCCCAAGTGGCAAAAAGTCTTATTTTCTAACTGCCTCAGAATTTCTATGTAAATTGGATGCAGGCTGAAAATGTAAATTCTATCATTTCAGACTTTTGCTAGCTGGAATGTCAATACATTACATTCTCTGGTTGAACAATGACACGTATATAAGTGGTGGTTAGTAATTAACAATCCTTATTTTACTTCAGTTAGGAAAAGAGAATAGTGCTGACAGGAAGAGAGAAAAGTAGACTGTGCTTCATTCTGTCAAATAAAACGTGTTTCATCCAGACATTATATCAGTCCTCCTTTTCTGCTCCTTCTGCTGCTGTGAGACACTCACACACACACACACACACACACACACACACACACACACACACACACACACACACACACACACACACACACACACACACACACACACACACACAAACACACCAATTGGGATAGAGATATGCAGGAAAGTGTGCATGTGTTGATTACTGCTAGGACTCATGGCTGTGCTGGAGCTGGAGCTGTTCTATATGAGAGAGAGAGAGAGAGAGAGAGAGAGAGAGAGAGAGAGAGAGAGAGAGAGAGAGAGAGAGAGAGAGAGAGAGAGAGAGAGAGAGAGAGAGAGAGAGCTGTAGACAGCATGAAATAATTTTCCGGGTCTCTCTTTTTTAAGTGACTATGTCTATGTTGAATTTGGATATAAAAAAACTTCCCATTGGCAATACTGTAATTCTAAAGGCAGGTTTTAAAAAACACCCATATCTTTTTCCACCCATATCTTATGCTGAAAAGTAAAAGTAAAGATACTATAGTATGTTATTTTGAACTTTTGTTGACTCAAGCGTCACATATTGGTATGAAGACTGAGGCTGGTTTCTGTGATTAGACATTAGATGAAACGCCCCCAAGATTTCATCTTCATTTGGGCTGATATTTCTCATCTGACACTGAGCTGTAATCCACTGTGTGTGTAATACTTTGGTCCTCTGTTCTTTTTATGCTCTTAGTGAGACCTCAAGTTATAGTGAGCTGATCAAAGCTAATATTTCATATTTCATCATAGAAAGTGTAGATTTTATCCTTCTCTAATATCATATGTCCAGACCCACATGACCATCATTAGTTTTTCACTAAATGATTTAATTGCTCCTAAGCAAACCTTTTTTATTTTGAGATACAAATTAAGATTAGCTCTAAGAAGTATCTCTTAAAGCAATATGCCTATGATTAACACAACTCTGGCTCTGATGGCCAATACATTGAACTGAAAGATAAATCATTTGACAGACTGTCTGACTTGCAACTCATGGGAAGGTCTATCAATCACTGTCTCACAAGCTATGCTAATCCATACATTGTGATTTTTTTTTCCTTAACCCTGTCTTCTTAGATTCTTCATGTACTCTTATTTTGTGGCCAGTCAATATAAAAACCTTAAATATATTTTTTCCATCAAATGTTTGAATAGCAGGTGTGATTAGCAGATTAGTCCTTTTTTCAAACCAAGGATGTTAGATAGACTAACCTGCAAAATAAACCCTGGTGAGACCCATATTCTTTAGTATCTAAGAAGATGCAATGTGTGTGTTTTTCTGTTTGACAGAGTTTATTAGGAAGACAAATGCCTGCTGTCATAGCTTTGACCTGTGACTGAAGAACTGTCTGCATAGATTTTAAATGAAGGCCAAAGCAGCGCAAAAAAATGAAAGGTCTTCTGGCTCAACACTGAAAATGAGACTCATATCCTTACTGTTATAAAGAAAGAAAAAAAGCGGGAGCTCATCAAAGGGGTTCTGTTGGGAAAAGTGGCTTCTTGCGGGTTGTGTGTGTGTGTGTGTGTGTGTGTGTGTGTGTGTGTGTGTGTGTGTGTGTGTGTGTGTGTGTGTGTGTGTGTGTGTGTGTGTGTGTGTGTGTGTGTGAGTGTGTGTGTATGTGTGTATGGCTCGGCAGCAAAATTGAAGAAATATGAAATCTGTATTGATTGCAGTTATATTGGTGACAAAAATAAAAGTAATTTATTTCAATGTTTCTGCAATTGGACCGTGGCTGAATTGAACATACACCTGAAACATCAAACAGATTGTGCCCCAAACTGCATATTATTATTTTACATAGAAGTGCACTTCACTATACAAAGCACTATACACTATACATGCAACTTAGATAGAAACAAATGCTACTCCAGATATACCAGTGATCCTGACATCTTCTGCTCTCTAGACCTGTCACTCACACACACTTCACTCTGTAGGAGAAAGTGAAACATGGACACACACACACACACACACACACACACACACACACACACACACACACACACACACACACACACACACACACACACACACACACACACACACAGATCCAACACTATGCCCTACTTCCGGTAGGAATTCTCATCACAAGGGCCACTCACTGCTGCTGAGGTCGGCTCTGAACAGACAGCATGGAGATACATGTGATTGTTGTGGGTGCTACCATTTATGACTTGTCTTTAATCCTGAACTCGTGTTACTGTCACTGTAGTGTTTTACTTGATCTCTTTGACCTGGGATACTAAAATTCAAAAAATTTCAGATACAAATGTAATTCAAGGTGTTTGTTGTTGTTGTTGGTGTTGTTGTTGTTGTTTTCATCAAAAATAGTTGTTTAAGAATCCATAGCTTGTGGCATGTTAATATCACTCCTGTAATGCCGCTTATACTATTCGAGATCCAGAGCTTTTTTTAGTCCATCAATACAATTGCTAGTGGATGTGAGGTGTATGAAGACTCATAAATTATCCATTATTGTTCGTGTTGTTCAGATTTGTGCATCACCTCTACCCTCTGTGCCCCATATCAACCCATACACACTCACAGTGAGTCAGTTCAGCTCTGTTGTACTGCTGTGTTTTTTAGGGTTGTGGGTGATGCTAAATGCCAGATCTTCATCTGCTACTCTTATTTTTGGCTGGATAAATAAAAAAAAATTGTGCCTTCTGGCTGCCAGTATGTTGCCAGGGCTTAGTGATGTCAGTATACACTAATATCTTGTACAGTAATAATATTGGAAGGTGATGATATTTATGTGCTAACGTCTGTCATGTTAATATTCTGCAAATTTTATGATTCATGCTCACAGTCCTCACAACCAAATGAGCAAGCACTAAAAAGAACAGAGCCCATTTCTAAGAAATCCAAGGACTGTTTCTTTTCTAAGAAATTCGGTTCTATAAAAAGTCTTACTGTGTTCACCTGTACAAGAAAAGCTCTAATGAATTTATATTGTGTTAAATCTATTTGACACCACAGCTTGTGCCCATAGAGCATAAAGAAGGAAAAATCCGCAGACTGTGAGGTTGATGCATTAACGCAGCAGCACAGAAGTACAAGATCAACTTTCAAACCTGTACACCAGACTCAGATATGAACTGCAGCCATTTGCAGATTTTTTTTTGGTGTATGCTCTGATCCAGTCGTCTAGCCGTCAGAGCCAATGCTCACATCCTGTCAGTGGTTTTAATGTTGCTGTACTGGTCAGTATACAGTATATATAGAATACTGTTTCATGTCCATAGGTTCACATGTAGCATGTCATATTTGAATTTAATGGATAAATTCCAATCAGCAGTTTGAGCATTATTACTTGTTATTATTGTTTGATTGTCTCTTTTGTAGTTTGCTGTAGTGTTGTGATGCAAGACTTCGTGCTCTGCTCTTCAGTGAGGACATTTGATCCAAGCCTTCAGGGTCTGGCATCATTCATGCAAAAGAATAACGGATCCATCAGTCTGTTTTCTTGCTTTCCACTGCTTCAGTTAAGTCAGACTAAGTTAAACTGTGTTGTTTGCATGGAGAAGTCTACAGTCAATCATATGCATATGATTACTTTATATGTATATTTACTTTATATTCACATTAATGCAAACCAGTGTTTCACAACACATTCATACACAGTGTAATCCAAAGATCATTAGAGAAGGTCTCATCACCACATACCACACATGATACTATATGTGATTATGTCAAATTCATGCTGGAGTGAAACGTGCCCTTAGAGAACTATTGTTTATTTTTATCCTTAATCTGTGCACACACACCATCGCATGCAGTTTATCTATGCATATTCCATGCGACTGTCAGCTCACTTTAAGAGCCTGAAGCCTGAACTACATTAAAAATTTACAACAAGACCTTTGGTAAATTGTTGTATGCTATATGCCTATAAATGTTATCATAAATTTACCTTCTGCAGAGGTCAACAGAAATCGTTAATAGATGGATGTGAATTCAATCTTACAGAAGTGGCTTTTTGACCATAGCCCCGCTCTGAAAATGTTGGTAAGTAATTGCCTGTAGTGAACAATAAATCTAGCAACAAGAGGAAGGAATCCAAAGCCTTCCTGTGTACTCAGAAAAATGGTGGTTCGTCTAGCAGCATGAAGGCTATGCAGCACAAAAACACTGAGACGACATACAGAGCTCATTACAGCATGTGAGGCCAGTCAAGCATACCTAAATCACTGAGAGAGAAAGAAATAGAGAGAGAGAGAGAGAGAGAGAGAGAGAGAGAGAGAGAGAGAGAGAGAGAGAGAGAGAGAGAGAGAGAGAGAGAGAGAGAGAGAGAGAGAGAGAGAGAGAGAGTTAATGTCTGGAAGCATTTAGGAACAAAGACAGAAATAGGTGTTAAAAAAGAATGAAATTCTTCAAAAAATCATTGCTATATGAACCTGCTTGTCAGACTTGGAACACAGCAGGACATCTCACACACACACCCACACCTACTGACATCACCCGTCCTTTCCCTAATGTAGGTACATGTTAACTTGTGACAAATGCAATGCTGTGTAATTGAGGGAGTGAAGTGTGATTGAGACACTGTGTGATGCAGATATTAGTGATGACAACACGATGACACGTCCAGTACACAAACAATTAATGTCCATTAACATATCATGGGGACCAGGCAAATCTCAGATATCTCAGATTTTGCTTTTGTTATCCGTACTTTAATAAAGTATAAAAAATTTGGCTTTTTCCCACTAGATGTTAAAATAACATATCTTACTTTCTACTCCTCTACATTATCCCACATCTCTTGTTACTTGTATAAAAAACACAGTCGTCCAATTGAAGCACAGCAAGCAGATACAATGCCTGCATTATTTTTGACCTACGTAACTTTCTGCTATTGATAAATTAATCAAGCGCAGACGGTACAGTACATTAAAATTGCAGTGTCACAGCCTGAAATACTGTAGCCTATGATCTTACCCCATCAAACCACCTGCACACCCACGGCCATCCCTAAAGGATTTGTTTCAAGCAGTAGAACAGAAGAAAGAATCTTTCGTATTCATATGCCTGCTCTGAATAATATGAAATCGAATCTAATTGAATGTTAGCTTGCATCAACGAATGGTTTTATTGTACATGTTAATAAATCTGTCATAATATGTCATAAATGAGAGTGTGTGTGCCCTGTGATGGGTTGGCACTCCGTCCAGGTTGTATCCTGCCTTGATGCCCGACGACGCTTGGGATAGGCACAGGCTCCTCGTGACCGAGGTAGTTCGGATAAGCGGTAGAAAATGAATGAATGAATAATATGTCATATGTTGCGCATGGCTAGTTAGGCGTTAGTTAGCTTAAAGTAAGCTAACGTAATCATTAACTCTTGAGCAGTAGTATGTTAACATTAATAATGTTATACAGCAGCCCTAATAACCCAATAGGTCAACTTTTATTGAATTGTATTGAAATTTGAAAATTTATTGAAGTAGTTTTATATTCTTAATGTAAAGCCGGATATAATTACTGCACAAATGCTGTCATGGCCTTTTACACACAAAAGCATTGTATAACTGAATACTGAAATGTGTAGAATTGTAACTATTTTCTTTTCTGTTTAAATGGAGTAACATTTTGAGTGGGGTTTCTCTAATTTCACTCAAGTACAGGAGATGTGTAATACCACTTTGCCCACCACTGCTTACCATGCCTTTGATGAGGTATAATATTTTGCATTGCTCAACCCCAACAGTTTCATCACCTTCATTATCAAATTATTGATTGATATGAGATTTTAACTCTCCCAACAGGATTAGCCATTAATGGAATGCACATACATAATGTAGAAATCAATTTTAAACCTTTGTATAAAACTACATTTTTATGAACTGTTGCATGTTGCATATGAATTTGGGCTGATGAAATAAAACCAGCCTTTTATTGTTTATTCCATGGAGCCTGCCCTGAAAATCATGGACACTAATTTTAAAAAGAGCTAACCCAATTTTACCCAGAAGAAACTATCATGTATTAAGTAAAAGCTCCCCTGAGTTATAGTCATTAAAATAATCAAGGATGCCTGGGATTTAATGAGAATCACTAGTTGCCTGTCAATCAGATAACTCCTGAATAACACTTTAAAAAGCACAGTATAAAATCCTTTATTTTGTACTGCATATAGTATGCAAATAATCAGCTTTTGTAGCCATTATACACATGCACATGTATTTAGTACAACAGATTTCTTATCCTATTCTGGCTCAGATAGAACCTGGCATCAGAGTATAGTGTTATCCATGATACAGTATCTATAGTGAGTTGGACTGAATCAATAGCACAAAGGCAGGCTTGTCCACAAAACCAATATCCCAGAGGAAATCCCCACAAAAAGTAAGCAAAACATACAAAACATTATGCTTTGAAACCACCATCTGCCATGTCACCATCTTAGCTATAAAGTTTTTTTTATGTACAGAATTATGGATAAGAATTGTTGGGCGATTGCTTAGCGTTGGTCCATGTTTGCCATCTATATACTTACACTGCCATAGCCAAGCAGACTCATATTTATATTCAGCTCGGTTGAGTTGAACACAACTCTACTGAATGACTGATTAGAAGAAGAAAACAATCCCTGTTCTTTTTCCAGTCTTCAACTGTCCAGTTTTTGTGATCCTGGCTGACAGGAGTGGAGCCTGATGTTGTTGTCTCGTGGTATTGTAGCTCATCCACTGCAAGTCAAAATTTTACATGTTGTGTATTCTGAGATGCTTTATTACTCACCACAGGTGTGAGTGATTATTTGAGTTCCTGTCAGCTCAGACCAGTCTGTTCATTCTCCACCGACCTCTCGAAATGTTTCATCCTGCAGACCCTCTGCTCTTAGGATGTTTTAAAATACTCAAAGTATCCACATGATTTGTGCTGCTGCCACATGACAGATTGGATACCTGAATAAACCTGCAGGTTTACAGGTGTTCCTATTGAAGTGAATGGTGAGTGTATGTTTAACAAGGCTGGCACTGGAATGTGTCATTAAAGAGAAAATTGTTATAATGAAATGATGGTAATTGACGATATTAATTGATAATATTTTTTCGTACGTGTAATTTAGAAATGACCAAAAACAGAGGAAATCACTGCGTAAAATGGAGCATACAGAGAAAGGGAGGCAAGAAGCTAATGCCTGCTATAACTCTCATGATCTGTGATGTCACGTTTGGTGGAAAGGGTGGATGAGGAGAGAGAAATAGGAGGGACTGGACGAATCGGACTCATTGGACTCTTTACACTCTACTCGTACCGACAGTGACAAAGTTTGGTTACTGCGCGGTTTACTGCGCGTAAAGAAGAGCAGCTCTGCCTCTTACTGCAGTATTTACCTTCTAGCGCGTTTACTCTGCCATCCAGGTAACTGAACTGTAAACCTGCTCTAAATAATAGATGTTCAATTGTATTTATGCGCAACTGTGAGTGAATTGTGCGTTGTTACTGATCAATCTTAAACGCCGTCGATTATAAGTTTGCATCCAATTTAATCTGCGGAACTATCAACTATTACATTTTAAACGAATTTAGTTTATTTGCGCATTCGTATGGAGAGTTAATGTTTTTGTGATTAGGGTGAATGGCGGGGTTTAAGGCTTTTTCTACAACTTTATCCCTAATGTTCGAATGCTTCGATATCCAATGCGCAATAAGTGATTGCGCATTCGGCTATGTGACTTAATATGTCACCATTTTGCGCAGAATTAAGTTTGTGTGTTCTCTCTGCCAGCACGGAAACATGGACTCGGACCTGGTGGACATGTTGATAGAGGAGGATAAGTGTGTATCTGAGTGTGAGCTGAACGCGTCTGTGAGCAGTGAGGCAGATCCGCGCAATGTGCCGCCTGAGCGCATGTCGCCTCTCCTGCCGGTTATAACCGCCGTTTACTTCGTAGTGTTCGTAGTGGGGCTGGTGGGGAACTGTCTCGTAATGTATGTCATTATCAGGTAAGAAGGAATCACAGTCATCACAGTTAGGAGTAACACACACACACACACACACACACACACACACACACACACACACACACACACACACACACACACACACACACACACACATTACTGTCCTTGTGTGGACCCTCCAGTGACAAAATGTTACTGAAATTTGATTCAACTCAATCTAACCATAAGCTTAATCTCAATAATCAAAGAGTAATCAAAGAGTAATCAAATCAATTTTTCAGTCTAAATTTATGAGTACAGGAGGTTCTTGCCTCTGGGCAGCAGAAATTGAAAAAAAAAAAAACAATCAAAAATAAATACTGCTATCAAACTCAAAAACATGCACTCTCTCTCTCTCTCTCTCTCTCTCTCTCTCTCTCTCTCTCTCTCTCTCTCTCTCTCTCTCTCTCTCTCTCTCTCTCTCTCTCTCTCACACACACACACACACACACACACACACACACACACACACACACACACACACACACACACACCATTACGAACAAATTTTCTTGTATGACTGGCTGGACCTCTCTGTGAAAACTAATTAAAACTAGGTCTAGTCAATTTTAGCCTATGGCACAAACTCTACTCCATTAACACAAACAAATCAATCTCGAGACATATGCAAAAAAAGAGTTCAATAAATTCATGCATACAGAAATGTCCACAGGCATTAAATAGAAATCGGACATTATAAATTGTGCAGACACAAGAAGTGATAGGATCTCACAGCTAAACAGTCTTTGGAAAGTAAGCAAGATAATAGCTAATGTGTTAAGTAGGTTCTGTATCCATATTGGGGTCCACACTAAAGTCCTGAAACTATGGTTCTGTTGCATATTTTGGCACAATAGAGATAAAGCATAGACGTACAGAGCACACATCCTGTCACAGTCATTCGTGTATGTGTGTGTGGGTGTGTGTATGTGTATCTGAGAGTGTGTGTGTGAGTGTGTGTATGTGAGTGTGTGTGTGTGTGTGTGTGTGTGTGTATGTGAGTGTGTGTATGTGTGTGTGTGTGTGTGTGTGTGTGTGTGTGTGTGTGTGTGTGTGTGTGTGTGTGTGTGTGTGTGTGTGTGTGTGTGTGTGTGTATGTGTATGAGTGTGTGTGTGTGTGTGTGTGTGTGTGTGTGTGTGTGTGTGTGTGTGTGTGTGTGCATGCACATGTGTGATTGTGTGATTTAAAACAGCTGTGGTTGTCTTCTGTAATACACAGAATGCTGATAAAGGATTTTTTTTATAGCATTGCTGTACGGTTATGAAGCTAGAGTTCAATTTATGAGTTATAACTGAGATACATCAACTGAGACTGTAGGGATGGGGAGATGGTTTTCCCCGATTTCCCCCGAGTCACCCTAATATTACTCACTGGTGATTTGTTTTCAGTCTAACGTCCCTTATCAGTATAAAAGTCACAAACCTTCTACCTGCCCTTTACTTATCACTGGGATGGATAGCTTTACTTTCTGCTTATTCATCCTCAAAATCAAGTCTAGTTTGAAGTGTAACTGATTGATTGAGAGGATGCTCATCTAGAATGGATTAACTTTTATTTCCAGACCTTCCAGTAATTCAGGGTTGGGTCCATTAGTGGCGCACTTATACAGTTCGCTTAGATTTGTATACTACGTCATTTCTAAGTTGTGTTAGAGAAAAGTATCTGCCAAACATCTAATTATGCAGTGTCGCTCATCATTTAAGGTCTGAGCACCTGATCCTGGTTCTGCAAAACTATCACTGCTGGACCTTCATCTGCTCGAATAACTTTTAGAAAATCACCTGGCCAATAAAAAGCAAATGTAAATAAATTTAGAAAGAACATTAGTGTATCCATATAAACGTTCATAAAAGATCTTATTGATCTATAGATTTTATCATCTAGATCTATTATAAATCACAGCTGTAAATACCACTATTGTACTGTCATTCAAAAACATGAAGGACAGAGTTAGAATTTTAATGTTAATTCTGCGGTACCAGATAACATTTTAGTACCAACCACTTGTGAGTGAATATCTACATTTGTTCCCACAGCTATCTATGTTTTAAGATAATTTCCCTCTCGATGCTTTCTTTTATCACATCAGTAATAAAGCCTTGAAAACAAATTGCCAGTGCCACTAGAGTATAACGTACAAACAATGACCCTCACACGAGTGGGATTTCATTACTGTCTGAATGACTTATATAATTTAGTTTATTTATTTAAAAGACAAAATACACTCTAGGTTCTTTGAGTTATACAGTGACAGGAATACAAAAATGGTATGGCATATTTTTGAGTAAACAATAGACTAATGTTCAAGGAATTTCCGTGTTGTTGATTTTAGCACAAATTATTTTGCATTAAGTCATTAATGTAAGTTTGTTTTACAAAAAAAATAAAACAACAACAATGCGACATGGATGGAAACTCACAAATGATTAAGAGGAGAAGAGTTTCTAGTCAGATGTTTTCATTCCTACAGAGGCATTCATATGAACTCTAATGGAAGCACTCTAATCTAATTAAAGTTTCCAAATTTGTATGAGACTGGGGTTAAGTTAAATGTACATAAGGTTATAATTTAAACATTAGGTAAAAATAAAAACATTCATACATTTTCTGGTATGCTCTATAACCATTCTGTTAATCTAGATAATTCTATATAAGTCTTCATTGGCTATATTAATACATTTTGGCGTTGGCTTTATATATAAAAAACAAAGAAACAAAGAAACGCATGACACATTACAGGTGAAGTCATTTGTTTTAATACAAGTCATTTCACATAACATATAGATAATACGAACACCTAAGCAAATTTTTAATCAGAAACAAAGATCGTTTATGTGCTAAAACAATTATTATGTAGATGCCAGAGCAATACATACCGTTATCATAGTGACAATTATCTGTAACAATAGACGTACAATTAATCAGGATCAATCTATCAACGGTTTCAGGATGCTGCTCACATTGGGATTAAAACACCACAAAAAGAGATGGAAATTTGATCATTCATCCATCAAATTTGATCATTCATCCAGTTGAATCTTGTTCCAGCATCTACGTAGAAAATGTATTTTAAATTAAAGAACTCCTTTTTAAATGCCATTTAAACTAAATGTGTCTGTTTTGCTTACTTCTAAATAATCCAGTCTACCCAGCATAGTACATTTGTCATGCAGTCTAAAGATCATAAAAGCCCTTCCTCTGTCATTGGCATCTTTGTCAGTGATCAGAGAAGATGAATGAGAGGGAAAAGAAAAGAAGTCACAAACAGATGCATCTGTCACTGAGGCTTTCACTTGAAAAACTAATCAGAGGCCTTGTTTCTCACTTTGTATCTATTTCTCACACTCAAACCCTCCTTCTGTCTCCTAATTGCAGTGACATATTTATCCATTTGGAGACTTAAAATGAATCGCTTTGCTCTCAATGCTTCTCTATAGAAGGTGTCAAAGTGTCTGTACATGAAAGACTCCAAAGAAATAAAAACGTGGAAATGCATTTATAGAAATGTATCAATTTAAATAAAAATAGATATTACTTGACATTTACAGTTTATAAATGCTTAGTTGCTGGGTAAATTATTGGTGCCCCTCAGGGTCATTTGCTTTCAACATTTTATTCATTTATTGCTTAGAATTTCTGGTAACCCGTTATCTGCCATCTTTCATGATTTAACCACCTTTTTTTTGTTTTGCTCCTCCTTAGATACACCAAAATGAAGACAGCAACCAACATCTACATCTTCAACCTTGCTTTGGCTGATGCTTTGATTACCACCACAATGCCTTTTCAGAGTGCAGACTACTTGTTGAACTCGTGGCCGTTTGGTGAAATAGTGTGCAAAGTCTTTATCTCCATCGACTACTACAACATGTTTACCAGCATTTTCACACTAACCATGATGAGCGTGGACCGTTATGTAGCTGTCTGCCATCCTGTCAAGGCACTAGACTTCCGTACACCACTCATGGCTAAGACCATCAATGTGGGCATATGGGTACTGTCCTCAGCAGCAGGAATACCAGCCATGGTGCTAGGAGGAACACAGACTAATAATGGTAAGTTTAGCTAGAATCACAGTAGTCCAGGGTTAAGCTTACAAGGACGTCCACCAAATAAACCACCAACCAAATTTAGATTGCTTGGGCCAGACTGATTAATACTGATTATTGGTAATATACCTTTGTTAATACAGAGTAGTGCTAGCTAATAGTGGGTGACCAACAGGACGTACAGTAGATTGTGGCAGTTAACAATCTCATCCTGATCTTCTGAGATGATTGTGAACACCACTCTTTGAATGTTAGGGTTCTTTGGTTTGTCTCTCTGGGCGAATCCTAGTTTCCAGTTGAATCTACTAACTATCCAGAAGAATCACTGAAGAATCTTTTATAAGGATATTCGAGTTTCGGTTGGACAGATGTTTGAATTTTGAACTGGCTGCACATTATACTGAACTAAAACGTTAGCTACAGTCATTCCAGGTAAATATTAATGGCCTTCCCAAATATGGATGCAATCAGGGTATATCTTTATAAAGGTAGTTCAGTATGACCTTATGCAGACCCTGGACAAATCTTTTTAAATATTTTATGTAAGCATGACTGGCTACATCTAGTTTACCTCAAGTGATTACTCTTGATATGTACTTCTCTTACAGTTTATGAACCAATTAGCCTCCTTTCATTTTCAATTTCCTTTCTTTTTCTTGCAGGCACCACAGAGTGTGCCCTGCAGTTTCCTGACCCTTACGAATACTGGGACACACTAATGAAGATCTGTGTGTTCGTCTTTGCTTTTGTTGCTCCCGTCCTCATCATTAGCATCTGCTACTCTCTCATGCTGCTTCGACTGCGTAGTGTTCGCTTGCTTTCTGGTTCAAGAGAGAAAGACCGCAACCTTCGCCGCATCACTCGTTTGGTCCTAGTGGTTGTGGCAGCTTTTATCATTTGCTGGACCCCTATTCATATCTTCATTCTTCTGAAAGCTGTAGTGGCTATTCCTGAGACCACACCACTAATGGCTGCCTATTTTCTGTGTGTTGCTCTTGGTTACACCAACAGCAGCCTCAACCCTATTCTCTACGCATTTCTAGATGAGAATTTTAAGAGGTGCTTTAAGGACTTCTGTTTGCCAGCAAGACGAAAGGGAGATAGAGGGGTTGGAGGGAGCAGACTAGGGAGGATTGCATCCAGGCAGTCTCCCCAGGCTGCAGAGAGTGCCCCAAGGACAGCAAAGCCAGCATGACTAGCCGTGGAATTGTCCTTCATCACACAATCTGGAAAGGAGGACTCTAACACAATGGGACTGACGCAGGTCTCTTCTGCTCTCTGATCATACTGCAGCCTGCAGTTGGTGTGAATGTTGGTGTGATTGTGTCACTCGAAGAGAAAGAGCTCTGTGACAAGACTTGTTATATTACACCCTGAATATAGTGTGATGATGTGAGAGCCTACTAATGTCTACTGAGTATTCTACCACCAACTGCAAATGGCTTTGCTTCTGTGTAATGGATATATCCAAGTAAATATGCTTTAGTTCTGCTGACCATTACAAAGTGCAGCTAACAACATTTGATTTATCTCTGATTCAGAGACTCTCACCCAAGCATTCATTTTCTAATGCATTAGATATAACAGTTTATTTATTCATTCTTTCATTTATTGATGTATTCATTCATTCATTAATCTTAAACAACTTAAAATAACCATTTAATCTGGTCTGAGTAACATGGATCTGGTGCGTATCCTATACATTTTGTATTAGGAGCAAGGCAGAAATGCAGCCTGGATGTGATGTCAGTCTATTACAGGGCACCACGTAGACAGATTCACATACTTTTTTACACCTTGGAGTAATTGAATGTAGCATGGCATGTTTTTGGGAGATGGGAGGAAACTGAAGAATCTGGAGGAAACCCACTTAGACACGGAGAGAACACGAGTAATCTAATGCAGCTAAAAAATAAATTATTAGGAAATCTGTAACGATTACCCATAATATATTGTTTGGTCACAATTATAATTGAATACATTTAAAATAATTACAAACAACTGTACTTGTTCATGTCAATACTTAGTAAATTATTAACATTTTCATAGCATAGACTTTTAAAAAAAAGAATGTCTCCAGTTCTGGGTCAACAACTGACTTCAAAAGCTAATTGGCACCTGGTGTTCCGAATAATGAGATAAGACTGGAGACATGAGTTGTAGAGGTTCTTGATAATACATGTGTGTGTTGCAGAGGTGGATGATAATCAGTTCACCATAAGACAAGCTGGCTACAAGTAAAGGAAATTCAGTACTGCTGCTACTCTCCTAAGGAGTAGCCATCCATCATATTACACAAAGGGCACAATGTGCACTGCCGAAGTAGGTGAAATCTCTAGAACTAACTGTACCGTGTGTATTGTCTGTGTAAAATTGTCTGTCTATAAAAAATACACAAAATGAGAATGGTGTTATTACAAGGAAGAGATGGAAAAGTATGCTGTTCCTTTAAAAAATACCTTGATATTCATCTCTAGTTTGAAAAAGATTTTGCATCCATCTGGAGGTTTAATTCCAACTTACAATTTGTCTTGCAGACAGATGAGACAAAAGCAGCTTTTAGCTCTTAATCAAATTGTATTAAGACAAAATTAAGACAAAAACAGAGTAGCAGTAAATCATCTTAAGCTTAATAAAAGCTTAACGAAGGAACAATTTTCATGTAAAATTCATGTTTTGTAGCTGTCAATTCTGTGTCTAGACCTTAATTCCATCGGGATGCTATGTGGCATGACCTGAAATCTCAGAAATATTGCTAAAATGAAACATGTTTGTATGGAGAACTGTATTATGAGTTCAGGCAGATGTCTCTTATAATGACTTAATAAGATCTGACAGCATCTTATGAGTAATGAATGCAAAGATTAGTACAACAGGTTTACAAAAATGCTTATTGAAACTATATACATGCGCTGATTTCTTTATTTGGAAAACATGTACACCGGCACATTCATGCACTTATCTGATCAAACAATTACAGGGAAGCAGTCCAACACAGGTCAAGAGTTTGTGCCAGAGGGGCCTGTGTATTTTCAGCAGTCTATAGAGTTTGAAAAGCCTTGTTGATGATAGCGGTCAGAGGAGAATGGTGAGACTGGTTTGATTTGACAAGAAGACTTTGATAAATAGCCACTTACAGCTGTGGTGAGGATTAAAGCATCTACATGCACAGCATAGGATGGGCTGCAAGGAAGACTGGGGCAGTTGATCAGTCCAGGTGATTGACTTGTTTCTGAGGGCTTTTATGTATTGTGTTACTGAGGCATAATTGGCATGAATTATGAAGTATTACATGTTTTTATACTTAGCCACATCACATATGGGATAATAATGTTTCAGGGATAATGTACTGTCCAGTATGTTTCTTGGATTTAAGCAGCCTGTGCTGCATGTCTGTTACCCATAGATTTTAATGCCAACTGATTTAGCTGTGGTTTTATTTAGCCAGACAATTATTCATCTTAAACGTCTAGCTGGCATTTTTGCATGTTGGTTCTTAATGCTAATTTGTTTAGGTCATTTTCTTTTGATCGGACATGAGCCAATCATGTAATTATAAAAATAATTTATTACAAAATAAGTGCTAATGATGTGTGTAAATGATTCATGTTTTTGATGTGTTTTTCATGTCTTTTTCTAGCAGATATAGACTCGTGTACTTTAAATGCACCAAATCCATGACAACTGCAGGAAAGTTTTATCTTGAGCCTCAAGCACAACTGAAGTCGAGTGCACATTTGGCATATTTTAGTCAGTGTAATGTATATTTTTCAGATCATAAAATTCTCTGTTCTCGCAAAACATTTAATTCAGTTCTTGCCATTTGATATGAAAATTCAAAATGACTTTTGTTATATTCTTCACTCATTCTTACATCGTAAACTTATACTTTTTGCTCATACACATATACAGGGATGAAAGACAAATTAAAGAGAAGAAAACTGGGAATGGTCACTGCAAATCAATACAAAGTGATTTTGTCCCCCTCCACATTATACCCTGAATTGTGTGATTGAAATGAAAATAATGTGCTCATGTGCTATGACCTTCTTAGTCACCAGAACTCAACTCAGTGTAACGCCTATGGGAAGTTTTGTTCCAAAACATTAGACAGCATCTCTCGAAATCGCAGTCAAAACACCAATTAAGGGGAGTGTCATTTGCATAAACGATACTCATCCCTGTAATACCATTCCAGAGACTTTTCACCATCTATGCCAAGGTGTACTGAAACTGTTCTGATAGCTTGTTTAAGCTCAACACCTTACTAAGCAAACGTTTTCCCCCTTTAAATACTCACTATTAAGACCAGTGCTAAACTGACATACGATTTATTTTCTTCTGCAAGAACAAACATCTCAGAAAACTTAAAGATTCCTGTCTCACTTTTCTTTGCTGTATTAATTTCTTCATCTATGGCTATAGTATGCATCTACTTGCTCACCACAGTATTTATCTACCATTCTTTCTTACTGTATTACATACAGCAAAACCTTTCAGTCAGTTTTATTTTTTTAATTGGGCAGAGGGCTTAACCTTGACATGCTGGAGATCTCCTGGTCAAGCAACAAACATTGTATTGACTTGAAAAGGTCTGTGTATTTGTATATATTTTTTTTACAGAGTAATGTGCATATAAGGCATAGTTATCTGTCACTAACCAGTGTGTCAGGAGTATTTAATGGTGTACTGTTTTTGTGTATTTTTAGCAGTGAATTCACCTGAACCTCTCCTTATAGAGTGTAAGCAGAAATGCTCTCAGCAATTTATCTCACATAAATACGCTATATATCGTTCGCTTCCATGTTGTGTGCATGTCTGTGCGGCTGTAAAGTTGTCATCGAGCTGTAAACAAGCCATACGGTGACTAACACGTCTATGAGATTTGCTGTGTGTCGTAGAAATCCTGTTACATATATACTAAAGTTTTAGTTAAGCACATTTAATGAATTTGTAAATAGACTAAACAAATAGAGCACAGAAACTCTAAAAATGAATACGGTGTACTGGGACTGTTTCTATTTGCTTGCATGGTGTCATCTCTAGCCTTAATAAAATGATTGCTGAAATGATCCGATACATTTTGGTTTTATTCTTCAGGTCTATATTGTTTTTCTATATTCTTTCCAATGTACAGAATTGTTTCAGGCAAAATAATAGAGTAACTGTACACGAACAAATATATTTGTCTAACATTCACCACGTGTATTTTAATGTATGTAAAATTTAATTCTTGCTTTGGTGAATGTTAATGAGAGGGAATCCTACTGTCATTACATGGCATGTGCAACACAGCGATCACTGATATGAATCTTTGAGATGTTTATATGTTTCTGTCATTAATTCATGTTCAATCTATTTTTATATGGCCTTTAAAAAGTAATAAATATAATGTTCAAATATATATGGTAAATACTGATAAAAAAAACCTTTAAACATAATGTTTGGTTAAAAACGTAGGGTTTATGTAAGGTTTCATTTAATGGAGATTGTATAGGGTCACATGACGAATTTATTAGAGAGTGGGTTTGCGGTATTGTGGGTCAGAACCGACAGTGTTGCAAAAGAGATATTTTGCTTGTAATCCAAAAAGTGAACATGGTAATTGCTCCTTTCATTAATCTTGTTTTGTGTTTTAATATTGTCAGTTTTTACATGAACAGCGTTATATGATTTGGGGGATTTTATTGACTGTTTGGGCCTATTTAAGATAAGATAAGATAAGATAAGATAAGATGATAAGATAAGATAAGATAAGATATATACCTTTATTCGTCCCACAATGGAGAAATTTCTCTGTTACAGCAGCAAAATATATAAAAAGAATAGAGACATAATATATAGTATATACAAAACAAAATGTATAAAAAGAGTAGTGTTTACACTGAAAGACATATTGCACATAGGTAATATTGCACATTTTTCAAAAATTCTGTAATTGCACATGTTTAAAATACTTTGTTATTGTTTATTATTGCAGTTAAACAGTAATAACAGTATGTATTATGGTGACTGGTTCACTGGGAGCAGCTTTGATTGTAAAGTCTAATAGCAGCAGGGAGAAAAGACCATCTGCATCACTGATAGAGATGAAACCGTTTAATAGAGGGGGTGAGAGTCATTCTCCAGCAATGATGACAGTTTTGCTACCATCCTCCTTTCTCCCACCTCCTGTACACTGTCCAGAGGAATCCCTAGGACTGAGCTGGCCTTCCTGATCAGCTTGTCCAGTCATTTCCTTTCTGCAGTAGAGATGCTGCTGCACCAGCATACCACACCATACAATATGGCCGAGGCCACCACAAGGTCAAAAAAGGTCTTCAGTAGCTCTCCCTGCACTCCAAAAGACCTTAGTCTCCTAAGCAGAGAGAGTCTGCTCTGTCCTTTCTTGTAGATTGCCTCAGTATTGTCTGTCCAGTCCAGTTTGCTGTTCAGATAAACACCCAGGTATTTGTAAGAGTCCACTCTCACGATGTCCTTTCCCTGAATGTTCACTGGTGGTAATGAATTTTGTTTGTGTGTACGGAAATCCACCACCAGTTCTTTGGTTTTTCCCGCATTTATCTTTAGGCAGCGCCGTTGGCACCAGTCCACAAAGTTCTGGATCAGTCCTCTGTAAACCCTGTCATCATCATCTGTGATCAGACCGACGATGGCAGAGTCATCAGAGAACTTCTGTAAGTGACAGGTTGCTGAGCTGAACATGAAGTCTGCAGTGTAGACTTGGTGGTGAAGAGGAACGGGGCCAGAACCGTTCCCTGCGGGGCTCCAGTGTTGCAAACAACCATGACTCACAGTCACGAGTCCTCACATACTGTGGTCGGTCTGTAATGTAGTCCAATATCCAAGCACACAGATGATGGTCCACTCCCATGTACACCATCTTATCCTTCAGGAGCACAGGTTGGTGTCGAAAGCACTGGAGAAGTCAAAAAACATGACTCTCACTGTGCTCCCAGCCTTTTCCAGGTGCGAAATAGCCTGATTTAGGAGGAAGATGCCTTCCATTTCAATGCCAGGTTGGTAGGCAAATGAAGTGGATCCACTGATGGGCTCACCAGAGGTCGCAGATGAGTTAGCACCAGCCTCTCCAATGTCTTCATCAGATGCGAGGTCAGTGCTACTGGTCGATAGTCCCCAACGTCTTTTGGGCACGACGTCTTTGGTACAGGCACAGCGCAGGATGTTTTCCAGAGCTATGGCACCTTCCCCAGCTTCAGGCTCAGGTCAAACATGTACAGCAATATGCCACACAGCTGGTCTGCACAGGTCTTAAGGAGCCTGCAGCTGATGCCGTCTGGACCTGCAGCCTTCCTCAATTTGAGCTTCCTGAGCTCCATTCTCACCTGGGGTTCTGTAAGGGGCAGTGTATTAGGGGAGTGGGGGCTGGAGGGGATTTGCAGGGGGAGTTAGGTGTGTTGTGTGAAGGCTGTGAGCTGATAGCAGTGCAGAGAGAGGTGGGGCTGGAACAGCTTGCTGTGGAAGCAGAGGAGGGGGGATTGCAGCAGAGGGGACTGGATGAGGGCAGCGGAAGGTGATTGATCAAATGTGTTAAAGAATATATTTAGATCACTCACCCACGTCTGGTCCCCCTCAGCCTGACAGCTGGGTTCCTTATGACCAGTGATGGTTTTGAGCCCCTTCCACACACCACTGACGTTGTTCTGCTGCAGCTGATCCTCCATCTTCCTCCTGTATCATTCCTTACCTGATCTTCTTTCTCAGTTCTCTCTGGACAGTTTTCAGCTCTTCCTTGTTTCCTGATTTAAAGAACCTACATATCAGGGCTTCTCTTTAAGAAGAACCTATACTGTATATCAGGGTTGATCCATGGTTTGTTGTTGGGACTGTACAGTCCTGGTAGGTACAGTATTCTCCACACAGAAATTGATATAGTCCGTAATACAGTCTGTTAGATTGTCGATATCCTCCCCATGAGGATTACACAATTCCTCCCACATAGTTGTTTCAATGTTTCAATTTATCAATGGACACTAGCATGAGAGACTTGAACTTGACTGAAAGATGTATATTTGAAACATTTTTATGTCTTCTGGTTTTTACTGTGTCTGCTGAAGAGAGAGAGAGAGAGAGAGAGAGAGAGAGAGAGAGAGAGAGAGAGAGAGAGAGAGAGAGAGAGAGAGAGAGAGCTGTATGAGGCTTGGCCATTAATTTTTTATTACATTAAGGTCTTGCTCACCTTTTCCATATAACAGCATGTTTACATTTGGAAAAAACCCAACATCACAATGTTTTTTGTGAACTGTAAAATTTGCTGGTGCTGACAGTGAATCCCCCGAGGCACGGGGAGAACATGCAAACTCCACACACACAAGGCGGAGGCGGGAATCGAACCCCCAACCCTGGAGGTGTGAGGTGACCGTGCTAACCACTAAGCCACCATGCCCCCCTCAATTCAATTCAATTCAATTCAAAATTATTTGTATAGCTCTTTTTACAATTGACATCTCAATGCACCTTTACAGAACATAAACATGAACAAAAGGTTATTATAAAGAGTACTATAAAGATGAATATAATACAAAATTCAAGATTAATATTCTATTCTATTATAATCTATTTGAATGTGTATGTATTTATCCCCAATGAACAAGTCTGAGTTGACTAGATGACTGTGGTGAGGAAAAACACCACTGAATGATGAAGGAAGAAACCTTGAGAGGAACCAGACACAAAGAGGAACCTCATCCTCATATGGTTGGAGGGTGTGATTATAAATATACAGTTTGATAAATGTATTGATGAGGAGATTGTTGTCCTCAAAGACCACATGTAGTTGGCATCTCTTCTTTAGTATCTCAGAGTCTAACTGGAGCTGGTAGATATCTAGATGCCTCAGGATCCACACAGAGTCATCCTCATCTCAATGGAGTTCCAAAATCTTCATGGCACTGAAGACAATTGGAGCTAGTACAATTTCTGGATGCCTCAGGATGGGTAGAAAGAGAGAAGCAGTGGAGAGGAATGAATGTAGCCGCTGTTAATAATATTTGCAAGCACTAGATGATAATGTGCATTTGGTCTGATGTAATAGAGCACAATATTATGGGATGTATTATGTGTATGTCTGACTATAGAGATATGATTATATATATAGAGGTAAAGCAAAAACATTTGTATGTATTCAGAGACAGTCTGTCTGTCCTACAAGATTATAATTGTTTTATAAATTTTAGTATTTATCGGCTAATTTTCGGGCTTTGAAAAAGAGTCATTTTGTATTATACAAATTCTTGTACTTAATAATTAGTTAAGAAGATGTAAGGTCTACATGATTTTCCCACATTACATCATAGTATAAGCGACTTTTGTAAAATTGCCAAAACATCATTAAACATAATTTAATCTACATACAGAACACACTTATTGAGACTGATCTTTAAGAGAAAATTAAGCTCTTTGAAGGCCAACAGATAGTAGTAATGGTATCTGTCATATTTGATAAATAACCTCTGGTTTGGTTGTGTGTTATGTTTGGCAGCACCATTAGGTACAGCAGGACTAATAGCATAGCCTGCTGAACTCTGTCATGACTCATCACTGATCTAACGGTCTGTGAGATCTCACAATTCTTCTTGACGTCCTTCACCATTGTAAGTCTCATCTCATCTAAGCTGTGTAGACTTAACTGTATCTTTACTTTGAACACACTACTGTTATACAATTCTTCCCCAAAAGTCTTTGTATGCTGTATCGTTACAATTTCCCTTCACTGGAATTGAGTTGCTCAAACAGCATAACAGTGCCCCTGTCTACAAATTGTGTTCTATAAAGCCATGATTTGCCAAGGTTAGAGCACTGGAACACATGCGCGCCCCAGACCTTCTCACCTATCATCAGTTCCAGCCCTGAACTATCCAGAAAATGTGTCCTAATCAATACACAACACCAGTGGCGGTTCTAGCCCCTTTTTAGGGTGCCTCCAGCCCCCTGTGATCTCAGCCACCCTAAAACTATAAGTATAATTTTTACATTCAAAAATAAAAAATAAAATAAAAATTATGTTAAAATACAGGACATATCGTCGATTGGAAAGAAAGTTATTTATCAGTTTGATCCAAGAGCGAATTTTTTTACTTTGATTTTACGCGCGTGCGTTTGTAGTCTTTCAAAAGTGCGTCATCAGCTGTCTGCTTTATGTGAACGGAGAACCACAGGCACGCGCAACGTGCACGCGCAGTCAGAGCTGGAGGCATTTATCTATAACGTTAATCGGCGGAAAAAAGCAAAGACGGCAACCTAAAGCAGTGAAATTTCACTATTCTTATTACCAAAGTTGACAGCACAAACAAAATATTAATGCAATTAAGTAATTGTGAATATTTATTTTATTAATGACTGCATTCATTGGACACACTGTTCGTAGAGAATGCACACATACATGAACTGATTTGATTTAAGACTGGCATCACCACATTCATTCATTTTCTACTGCTTATCCGAACTTTTCGGGTCACGGGGAGCCTGTGCCTATCTCAGGCGTCATTGGGCATCAAGGCAGGATACACCCTAGACGGAGTGCCAAGTTGCCAACCCATCGCAGGGCACACACACACACACACACACACTACAGATAATTTTCCAGAGATGCCAATAAACCTACCATGCATGTCTTTGGAGGAAACTGGAGTACCCAGGAGAAACTCCCGAGGCACGGGGAGAACATGCAAACTCCACACACACAAGGCGGAGGCGAGAATCGAACCCCCAACCTTGGAGGTGTGAGGCGAACGTGCTAACCACTAAGTCACCGTAAGTTCGGATAAGCGGGAGAAAATGAACGAATGAAGAATGAATGAATAACATTGAGCTAGGACGTCTACTTTTGTATTAAGGGCGTCATGTCTCCCCCTATAGGTTGATGTCTTTATCTGCAGGTTAAAATGTTTAAGATATTTTAGAGAGCTCAGGATGCTCCAATTAACTAGGCACAGCTTTATTTCTATGCAGTTATTACTGTACATACAATTTATTTATTTTTCAATATTATTTTTGTCCATTTGTATTTACATAGGTGTTTTTTTATTTTTATTCTTTTATTCTCCTATTTTTGTTGTCTGTGTGTTGTTGAACACACAGAAACAAATTCCCTGTATGCTAAAGCATACTTGGCAATAAAGACCCTTCTGATTCTGAATCTAATTTTGATTTTTTTGTTGTTGTTGATTATTTAATCATCCAATTGTGTAAAAATCATGCATATACAGGTTAAGAGCTTTGATGAATGTTTACATCAAAAATGAGAAGTCTTTGTTACTTTCAAGTCTTTGTTACTAACAAGAAAAGAGAACAGAACTGTATTTAGCAGCTGGAGAGAAAGGACTATATGGAAAGTTTTAATCCTCTGCTTACTAAAGAGAAAATCTCAATACTTTGTTTCGGTGAATACAGGAAGAAATTCATGGCAGACTGGGAATGATGATGAAGGAGGGAAAACACAATAAATGAGTTGTTCGATCCAATGTAAAGGAAGGGAAAGGACATGAGAGATATTTCACTATAGCAAACTGAGAAGATACATGTGGTGATGAGAAAGTGCTAGAATATGACTGAGGCTAAACACACCTGAAAAAAAGAGAAACGTCTCTATGTGTCTCTACATAAAAAACCTAAATTTTTAATAATAATTAAAAAAAATAATAAAAATAAATCTAACTAAAAACAATACTTTAACAGATACTCTGATAAAAATAGATTCAATGATTCATTTAAATCCTCTCTTGCCTTAGTATGAATTTAAGTCACGTGATTGGATTATGACGTCAGTGTGAGTCTATTTCCGGGATTTTGAGGTGGCTAGTGTTGCTGTTATTAGGAAGCACGACCTGATTGTTTGTTGTTGTAGTTTTTTTTTTATTAAAAAGTGTGAAAATGAATCGGATCTTCGGCAAAGGGAAACCCAAAGCACCTCCTCCTAATCTTACGGACTGTATAGGAAGCGTAAGTATTTGTTTATCCAACTTTTTATGAACTGTTTAACGTGACAACAATGAAACTGATTCGGTGACTAGCCTGATGTTACAGTAAAGTGGGTTTGCTGTCAAACACGATAGAGTTACCGTCCTTTAACTGCGTGTAATCTGCTATAGAACCCTGTCTTTTTATTTCTGGCTATGTTATTATGAGTGTAAAAGTTACACCGTTGTGTTTTGAATCGGTTACGTTAGCTTAGCTTAGCTAGTTAAAAAAAAAAACAATAGACTTGCCCTGACAGTTTAGCTTGTTAGCTTCACCCTGACAGTTAGCTTGTTGCTAAGTGTTTTTGTCTCGCGCTACGTTTTTGTTTTTTTGCTGTGTCATGGTGCAGTGTAGTAGAGATACAAATTAATATTAAAGGGAAATATATATAAGTATAATTATATACCATGGGCCTTGTCAGTTGTTTTTGGGATGTTTCTGCTTAAAAAAACACAATAATAACATCTGGTGACGACTTAGTGATTAAAGTGTACAGTTATTATTTATTCCAAAATGAAGATAAAATAAAATCAATTGTCTCTCTCTCTCTCTTTTTTTTTTTATAGAAAAACGTATCCTTTGTGTCTCAGATTCATACCATCCATCTTTTGTTTAAAACTCGTTTTATTGATGTATTAGTTTTATATTTATCTTGGTTCCCTGTATCCCCCCCCCCCACAAAGCCATTTGACTTGCATGTCTCCCTACATAGAGTCTGTCCAGCTCTCTCACCTTCTGTACATTTTTATATGCTACTGAAACACACACACACACACACACACACACACACACACACATACACAAAAGGTGCTTCAATATTCACACACTGTCTAGAATCTAGTAATCTCATAGATCTCTAGTAGGTAAGCCAAGTCTCAGATGTAACTTGTCCCAGTTGTTGTCACAGTTCACCACAGGATCTCAGATGATTTAATATTTAAATAGTGAACAAGAGAAGAAGCTGTTGTACCTTTTTTAAGAGCTGTTTGAAGCCTGAACAGTATTCCTTATGTTTGAGATTGATGGTTTGTTTGTTTGTTTTTTCTCACATTTAAGCACTTTTTTAACTTCTGGCAGAGATAACGGAAATACAGCATCGGTAAACAAATTAGTGCCGGAATCACTAAGAACAACACATAGTTTTATCTAAATACATTTAATGTTTCAGGGTGGCGTTTTCCTTTTAATTATTTGGCTCCCACCCCTTTCTAAGTTGACATCATGCATTAGGAAGCATACATGTCATGCCGCCGTGTTCCTATGTGTCATGGCCATGAATTATTTTTATTTAATAGAAATCTCACTGAATAGCTTCGTAGTTAAGAAAAGGTAGACTGTGTTAAATACTTCCTTAAGGGTGTGTCAAACCGGTCCCACGTGTTTTTTCAAATGATTGAATCATGGTGACACCGAGACATTATGTGCGTACTGTACCACGTGAAGTCTCTAAATTTCACCACAACTGATTGTAATGAATGTTATCTTTTCACTTTAAGTATTAACTGCAGGCTTTTCAATTTCCTTTAACCATAGGTTGACTCTCGGGCAGAGTCCGTAGATAAGAAGATATCCCGACTTGATGCTGAATTGATGAAATATAAAGATCAGATGAAGAAGATGAGAGATGGGCCATCAAAGGTAAGGATGATATAGAAGCATTGTCTCGTCATTCACGAATGCCCGATAATCAGGGATACAAATTACTATTCAGTGTACATTTTATTTATTCATTCATCCATTCATTCAAAATAAATCTCAAAATGCTACTTGAGTTAAAATGTGCCTCCATGTGTAATGTACTCAAGTATTTAAAAGTAGAAAGGAAATTGTACCTGAAATGAGATGTCAGGCATCTGTATAAACCAAATGATATGGTCTCTTTCAGAACATGGTAAAACAGAAAGCCATGCGAGTCCTTAAACAGAAAAGAATGTGAGTATATTTTGCTGTAAACACAGGTTTTCTGCCATTGGTACAAGATTTTAAAATAGTGTGTATGTGTCTGTGCAGGTATGAAGGACAGAGAGATCAGCTGATGCAGCAGTCATTTAACATGGAGCAGACCAACTACACCATCCAGACTCTTAAAGACACCAAAACAACTGTAAGAATACACTTCTGCTTCGAATGAATCATAAATCATTCTTAGTTTTCAGCATGATGATATGGTCAATGGATGTTTTTTTAACAGCACGTTCGGTGCAGTTAGAGCGATCTGCATGTAACATAACACGCTGGACGGATGCTGTTTTTAAGTGAACATTTATTTATTTATTAAAGAAATGTTCTTCTTTGGCCAGATTAAGCTACATTTTATTAATAGCATTAACACATGCTTTATTCCCTTTAAGACTTTAGCTGGAATGTCACCGTCTGTCAACTTTTGTAAACTTTGTTTCCTATATTTATGCTTCTTTATTATTACGATGCAACAACACACCGACACATTCCTGTATGTATAGAACCTGCACTACCTCAAATATACCATGATTCTGATTCTGAACTTGCAGAACAGGCGAGTTATTTTTCCCATAAAAAGTTCTTTTGCACCTCTTGCTGCAGGAATGCACAAGGTTCTCCTAGCAAGCAGCTGCAGCCGTGGGAATCTATCTTGTTTCACCCAGAATGAAAGCAAATTTTCCTCTGATATTTAGAGTATGTAGTTAATATTTGGATCATTAATGAATTATAATCTCATCCACCTGCGACCCACCCGATTATCTACAGCGCCCACGGTTATACTAAACCGACTGTCAGGTGGAATAACACTGATCATCTTGGCACCTGTCAGGGGTAGGATTTATTAAGCAGCAAGTGAAGTCAATTTTCAAATTAGATGTGTTTTGGAAGCTGGAATATTATCAAGCGTAATGATGAAATGGTGCTATATTCACTCAAGGCTCATTGATGCACTTGGGAGTGCTTGCTCACAGACCCAGCAGTGGCTTTGCTGGACCTGGGATTTGAGCTTGCAACCTTTCAGTTGATAGGCCAATACCTTTACCACTAGGTGACCACATCCCCTTACTGTAGCACAAATTGCTGAAAAAGCTCATTCTGGCTATGATATAAAGGCGTCAGAACACGCAGCATGGCTACGTACATGCAAAACACTCAGAGTGTTCATGCTGATCACTGTCCACAAATGAAAGCACCTACAATGTTCACATGAGGATCATGGCTGGACCATGAAAAATGGAGAAAGGTGACCTGGTCTTATGAATCACTTTTTATCATGTCAGTGGCCCAGTGTGTGTAAGCTACTTAATTGGGGAAGAGATGGCACCAGGATGCACTAAGATAGGAAGGCAGTGTGATATCCTGCACAGCCTTCTGCTAGGTTCTGTTGCGTGACACTTACCTAAACATTGATGCAGACAAGAAGTATACACCTTAATTCCAACAGTATTCCCTGATGACAATGGCCTCTTTTAACAGGATAATACGCCACTGCAAACACTGTTGAGGAATGGTTAGAGGAACCTGACAAAATGTTTGAGGTTTTGACTTGGCCTCCTGATTCCCCAGATCTCAGTCCAATCAATCTATGGGATGTGCTGGACAAATAAGTCTGATCCATGGAGGAAACAACTTATGATTCTTAGAGGATCTACTGTCAGATTCCACAGCACATCTTCTAACTTTACAGCAAAATTGCTATGCCACATAAATATTTTCTTAAAAAGGAAATAGCATTACATTAGTTTACTTGAATTAAAGGCTCATGTAATGTTTGTTGGCTATGATCTAACTCTTGATGTATTCATGCTTGACAGGTGGACGCTATGAAGATTGGAGCCAAAGAAATGAAGAAAGCTTACAAGAATGTGAAGATTGATCAGATTGAGGTAAAATACAAAGTCTTTCTGTTTTTACACACACAATTAGCCATCTACAGAAAACTTTTACTCTTGCTATGATTTGATTCATCATTAAGCCTTTAAGTATATAAAGCGAACCAATAATGTGATCTGACGTGTTGTGAAAAAAATATGGCTAAGGCTTACTGTTTGTTGCAGGACCTTCATGACCAGTTGGAGGACATGATGGAGGACGCTAATGAGGTGCAGGAGGCAATGAGTCGCAGCTATGGAACACCTGATATTGATGAAGATGACCTTGAAGCAGGTTATTATACAATGACATGTAGAACTTATACCACCCAGGCATAAAGGTTTATGCCTCACCACTGAGTGATGGAGGCATTATGTTCCCAGCAGATCTACCAACATGTAGTTGGAATTGATCCATGATCAAATGGTCTAAAATAGTTTTTCTTTAATAGCTTCCTTCATGTGTGAACTCCACTTTAATAAGAACACCTGCTTATTTAGGCACTCATTTAATCAGCCAATCATTATTTAATGTTCATATCAAACATAAGGTTGGGGGAAAAGTGTGATCTCTGTAACGCTACCCATAGCACCGTTGCTGTTACTAGAAACTGCTGACCTCCAGGGATTTTCGCACACAACAGTTTTTATTGAATAGTATGAAAGAAGAAATCATGAGCAACAATTGTGTGTGAAAACACCCTGTTTTTAAGAGAGGTCAAAGTTAATCAGCCAGATTACTTCGAGATATCAGGAAGGATATAGCAACTTCCATAAGTCTTTTTTTTTGTGTGTGTGTCAAATGTAGCGTGCATATTTGTATGCACAAAATCAAACCTTCAGGTGGATGAGCTCAACACATCCACCTGAAGAAGTCGTGGCCTAATGGTTAGAGAGTCTGACTCGTAACCCTAAGGTTGAAGGTTTGAGTCTCGGGCCGGCCACGACTGAGGTGCCCTTGAGCAAGGCACCGGACCCCCAACTGCTCCCAGGGCGCCGCAGCATAAATGGCTGCCCACTGCTCCGTGTGTGTGTTCACTGCTGTGTGTGTGCACTTTGGATGGGTTAAACGCAGAGAACAAATTATGAGTATGGGTCACCATACTTAGCCGTATGTCACGTCACTTTTCACTTCATTAGGTTCTACTCCTCTTATCTGAGGCTGTCATGGGAACAGGCTCACACAAACTGGACAGTTGAAGATTCCAGTTTCTGTGCTGTTTGAGATACTACAGATTTCCTGTCAGCTCCGATCAAGTCTGGCCACTCTTCACTGATCAACAAGGTGTTTCAGTCTGCAGACTGTCTGCACTTTTATTTTTCTGGCTAGTGGGGGGCGGGGAGTCAAAATATATATTTTGCCCCGTCCCCCCTGTATATATTTTGACTCCCCGCCCCCCACTTTTTCTATTTTTTTTTTATTCCCCTTCTGATGTTTTATATGAATATTACATGTAGCCCTGAACCTGTATCTGCACGATTCTAAGCATTGTGCTGCTGATTTGATGATTGTATAAATGTGCAAGAGTAAAGGTGTTCCTATTAAAGTGGACAGTATTTTGGCATGCAAATTACTAACAAGTCACAGTGGTGGTGGTCATCTTCATAAAGCCTTGTGTCATTTCGATGTAGTTTCCATTTCTGTTGATGGCTTTGTGGTGTGTTTGTTAGAGCTTGATGCACTTGGTGATGAGCTGCTTATGGACAATGACAGCTCTTACCTTGATGAGGCTTCCTCAGCTCCAGCTATACCAGAAGGCATTCCAGGAGAGAGGAGCACCAACCGGGTAATGACAAACATTAAAATTATATTTATATGGCCACATTTTTGTCCCACATTTAGGTCTATTCTTTGTCTTTATGTTACCGTGCCAAGATAAAAGTTGAATCAATTTGACACACATTTTTTCTCCTGACACAGGATGGCGTTCTGGTCGACGAATTTGGACTTCCTCAGATTCCCGCATCATAATAACACGACAGATTTTTCTCATGTTACACTTATGCATCTGACATTTACAACACTGCGATCCTTTTGTATGAAACCGGCTTATAAAAAATTCATTCTTTGGGGTTAAAATTCAAAAAAGTATTTGCAATGGTAAACACAGCAAGTCTTTATCTCTCTCGCTTATTTTCTTGTTTTATAAGGAATGTAGTCACTTTAACTAATTGTAAGGAATAATCGTTAAAGTCTGTAACTAAGGTTTTTTTTTCTTCGTCCCATTTTGATCATCATCATATACACAATGTACCTCATTGACTTTGTACAGCAACAATGGGTTTCCAACTACCAACAAATAAATTATTCTATATTTGGCAGTGTGGGTGCAGGCTTTGATTGCCTTGAAAAGATGCTGCATTGTATCGTTAAAACGTCGTTGAACCGAGGACCAGTCTACAAGCTACGGATGACATCAAATGCATATCTGTTCACTCGAAACGACCATTCGCTCTGTCTTTTTTTTTTTTAATGGAATTAAATATCATGGAAGAAAATGATTCCAAATGCAGAAATATAGATGGGTGTGAAATGACAACATAGACAAGACATTTTTGAAGCACCAGAGTCTGTTTCCTTTATTTAAACAAATAATTTATATACGGTAGGCTCATGGCACTTTCAAGTTTAAAAAGAAAATACAAACTTGGACATTGTTAAAAAATCAGCAGTACAGGACATTAGGTTCCTGGACATAACTCTGGCTTATCTGTTTATTTTCTGGATGAATGGGTTTGACATGAGGTGAAAAAAAGGTATTTTGTGAGTCTGGTATCAGAATAGACTGAATGTGAAAAACTAGCGATCACCAGCTGAGTCGATATGTGTGAGGGAAAATCTTCTTGTGCAGGTACTCAACTGTATGTACTTTGTCCTTCAGGTTTTCAATCTCATAATAGGGAATCTATAGAGAAGTACGTGTAGACTTTTACCACAAGCACAGATACATCTTTCATTATTCTGCTCTATTATTATTATTATGCTAACCAACACAATAATGCAGGAACTGATCACAGGATTTTTAACAGAATATAAATAACCAGTAAGGAAACTGATTGAACTAACCACAACTATTTTAAATATTAATACAATCTGCAAGAAATGAGCAGGCAAAGAAACAAACCAACCTGAACAACTTCATATCCCAGAATCTCTAGGTGTCGCTGCTTGATCGCTTCTTTCCCCAGAAGCTGTCTGGCATTAGCAGCAAAACGCTTTGGCCCGTCGATACAGACAGCAATTCTAAATGTACATACAGAGATGCTTATTAACACAGTCAGAAACGCTGGCATACTTAAAATATACTCTTTTAAAACACGTCTTACCTTTTATATACTTCCTCCACATGGCTAGCAGGCAAGACATAGCCATCTTCATCTAGTTTTATCTCTACATCTGTAGAAAAGCATTTTCAGACAGAATATTTCAAATGAATCCCATGTGCTGGAGTACACAGCTCATTCTACAGCGATTATCCACACTGTACACACTGTATAAGCACATTTATTGTGCCATGTTCTACTCCATGCATTTGTATTGACCATTTAACAGAAGTATAGATACATTACCAAGTGTGTAACAATATGGCGTAAGGACTCTAGAGGCAAAATAAGTTCGATCCCCTAACAAATCCACTAGGCTGTTCTTCACCCTGTTATAGAGATGAGGATCTACCAGACTTTCCAAGGAACAACCAGGAGACAGAAATGACTTCACTCGCAGCTTGGGTAAAAATTGTGGACCCTAAACAATAATCATACAAAAAAAAGACTAAACATTAAACATATTTTTACTTGCTGTGTTGGTATAAATATTCAGCATGCAATAAATACACACCCGATAGAACGGACACTCCAATTTCATCGTGATGTAGAGCTGTGTAAGCTGAGCCAGCACTCCTTGATCCATTACACTGCCCTCTGACAGAATACAGGGGGAGCCAGTAAACAAAATGTACTGCACATGCACACATACACTCAGCTGGCACTTAAAGTACATTTAAATTACAGCTATGCTCACTAGCCATGTTATCAAGTGCATGTGATGTAAATGAGCTGTGTGTGTATGAACGTCACTGTTCCACATTGGTATAAAGCAACTGAATGGCAGGCATGAGATTGTGGGGGTAACTGTGTGTGATATAGTATGATTTTATGTATTTTATTTATTGGATGAAATGAAATTGGGGTAGAGAAGACTATCATAACCACATATACATTACAGCACAGTGGAATTATTTTCTTTGCCTATGCCAACCCAGGAGGTTGGGGTCCAAATGCAGGGGCAGCTATGATACAGTGTCCCTTGAGCAGAGAAGGTTAATCAACAACCAATCAACAACCCAGAGCAACAACCCTGAGCCTTAACCACTTGAGCCACCACTGCCCCCAAATTTAATAGCTAGAAATTTGTTAGCTCCATTTAGCTTGTTTTTTTTTAATGTAAATAAACCGTCACTGGACCCCTGTACAAAATGACTTAAGGAACAGTGGCTGTGACACGTCATTATTTTCATAATTTTTCCCTTTCCTTGTTAGTAGGTGTATATCATCAATGGCAATTTTTTGACACAGCACCAGTGCTGAATGCATATTTTTTGTGGTGCTTATAAGCACACCTATTTTCTAGTTGTACTTGATAGAAATGACTAAATTGTGCAGGTACAATATAGACACTCTTACCCTGAAGCTGTTGTAGGAAGAATGGGCTGAAGACCTTTGAGACATAGTTGAGTGGAAATCTCTGTAGAAGGGTACAAGCGTGCAGCAAGTCAAGCAGGGTCCGAGGCTGGAAGTGTGAAAAACGTGCATTCAAGACAGACTCCACCTTCCGGAAAAGTCGTCCAGCCTCCTGAGGTACATATCCCAATGCTCCCAGTGCCACTATCTGCCGAGATACCTGTTCTGTGGTATACTCGTCTGCCCTGTACACAAAGCTTTCAGCCACTGCATCAAATACTGAGGGAGAAAAAATTCGCCGTTTTCCAAAATATTGCATTACCCTGCTTATCGTCTCAGGATGAGCCGTAAAGGCTATTTTGGGTACATGGCGCTCCAGAGCCTCGATGAGAAAGTGATCACTGTGTCCGTAGTGCATAAGTGCAGACAGTACACTCGACAGTTGTGTATTTGCAAAGTTCGGCACGTGACGCACAGCCTGTTTGCACAAAGCAATTACCAATGGTAGGGCCTGTCTTTGGTCTAGCATCACAAGAGCTTCAAATGTTTCACTGACTGTTACAGGGTCCATCCTTGGGGAAAGTCGGAGTGCCTGAGTGTTCATTTCATTCAGCAAGTCCTGGTAACGCCCACTCTCACCCAACCCTGCAGCTAGCATTTTATAGACAGAGGTCAGCTCACTTGGATTCCAGTGAGCTGGATCTTTGTTCTGGATCTGCCTCATAGCCTGCTCTAGGATGCCACAGTATGGCCCATCGACTGCAAACAGGGCTTGCACTAACTCACATAACGTCTCAATGCTCAGGCGGCCGGTGTTTAGCCGTAGCTGACTCTCAGACATTAATCTCATCACCAAGTGACTCTGTGGGTCTAGATAAAGACGTGTGCATCCCAGCAAAGCTCGTATCACCACCTCATCTTCCAGCTCACCTGCGTCTTGCTGTAACTTTAGACATATCTTGTTCAAAGCTGGATCAGACAGCAGCACCTCTGGTTCCTTGAGTCCTTTGGCTCCATCCTGTTCCAGATCAGCCAGTCGGTGGAGAACAGCAACTGCACCTGCACTTGAGAGATGTGGGGTGGAGCAAACAAGATGCAGCACTTGTTGAGAAGTCGTTCTTGAAAAAAGGCGCTGTTTAAAGGCACGTTCCTCATCAGAGCTCAGGCCATGCAGCAGAGAGGCGAAAGCACCTCGTGCAGATGGGTCATGAGAAAGGCGGATGGATCCGGCTACAAGAAAGAGAGGCTCGCGGGTTGTGATGCACAGCTGCCTTTTTTGCAGTTTTTCTTCTGTCCCAGAAAGAGAATGCCGGTAACCCGGAAACAAGGTGAGACTGCCTGGAGCACACACATTCAGAGTGGTAGGAGAGAGCAGATGGGGAAGAGCTGCTTGCCTCAGCACATGCAGCCTTCGCACCACTTTCAGAGCCATTAAAGTGCTTTATGACATCCTTCACCTGCAGTGATAAATAAAACAAGCAAACAAAAAAAACTAAGTGGAGAAGCTCAATCAGAATTAGGCATTTCCTTCATTTTAGAATGCATTATTTTCCAACCCGGACCTTGTCGACCACTAGATGTCTGATATATTTGAGATGTTTGAGCAATCCCAGTTCCCCACTACTGACCCTGTTCTGCATTCACAACACAGGCACAGGCAAAAAGATAAAGCTAAGACTGAAACACTGTCCTAAAGCTACTGCTTTAGTGAATGAAATCCTTTAAGGTGTTTTCACACTTTGTCAGCTTTCCTTGGGTCCATATAGTCAAACAAGAAGGTCAGCAATGTTGGATAGCAACGTGGAAGATAAAATCAGCTAGCTGTGGCAATAACAATTACGCTATAAAGCTTTATTTGTTAATCTGTAATAATAATAATAGTACTGTGTTTGTGACAGGAACAACAGTTAATGTATAATACTATTAGTATACAGAATGTGTGTAATATATAGTGTATACACATATTTGGTTTACCCCAAACCCTCAAATCCACCAGTAGCTCCAGTCAGTAGCTCTATAGCATGATGCCTGAATTGATTTTTCTGGTTCAGCATCAAAAATGCTTCCAGTATTTCACGTCAAATATGCAAATTATAACATTTCAGCCAAATGATATTATCAACTAAACCAACACCTTAAATAGCATTATTCAGCATTACACAGCTATTTACTATGGTAAAAGTGTCATAAGATCAGATCAACTTTAAATCAACTTTATTGATCCCACTGTGGGGAAATGCACTTATTACAGCAGCTCACGACAGTTAAAATGCAGGTATAAGAGACTTAATGAAAGAAAAGTTTAATACATATCCTCCTGTCCACCTCCTCTACAGCGTCCTATGGGAGAGGGCTGGATCTCCTGACCAGCTTGTTCAATCTCTTTCTGTTGTGTGAACAAGTGATCTAAGATCAGCTCAATGCTAAAATAACCAGTAAGAGTCCCTTCTGAGTCCTTTTTTTTTTTTTTTTTTTTTTTGGAAAACCAAAAACACGATACATTTTGCACTTTAAAAAGATTGTTTATGGTTCATTTAAATATAAATATTTGTGAAAACACCCTTAAACTCACTAAGACTAAAATCTTACTCTAAAATTCCCTGTTTTTATGAAGTGACTGAATAATGTACCTTATAAAATTCAATTAATGATAGTTTATACTTTGACAGTAGCAGTAGAAAGTATTTGTTATATAAAAGTTGGACATATGGGGCTGAATTTTACTTAAGAAACTGAATTAATTGTAATTACTACAAATAAAAAAACTGGGGGAAATGAAGTCTATCCATAATAACAGGTGTTATGATGGATTATTCTACTTTTGTTCATTAGAGGTCCTATTGCTAATAATAGAAGAAGTTCTAGTTCAATCTGCATTATGTATAGTTTGAACCTAACAACTGTTTAAAGTTAAGCATTCCTACGATCACATTTGAATAAATTTTATTTGCCCTCGTGCCAGTGATCTCACTAGATCCCAGTGCACGCGGAAGTTCCTGTATCTAATGATCTACTGGATCAAATGGGATCTGGCATCTGAGCTGAATCGAGAAAACACCTTAAACACGGCTCGATTCACATGTAGATGAACTCGACATAGAAAAAAAAGTACTGTACCAGAATGATCAGCAGAGGTTATAGCTGTGTGACTCTGTGTGCGTGCAATCTTGCCATATTTCCGTGCAAAGTACGCATGTGCGGTATGTTAAATTCCTATTGGTTGAACTACGATATAGAGGGCGGAGCTTACCCCAAGATAAGAAACGTCCATGTGAAGATACCGAGAATTACGTAGGGAGCATCGATTGGGGACACGTCCTTAGATTAAGTGAGGAGGAACGTTCACTAAGGCACGTGCATTTCAAAGGTAAATAAAATAAATATACTAGTAATAAATTCCAGTCCAGCGTATCATTTATTCAGGGACATGTTACAGCATGACGCTGCATCTGTGCACAAAGCAGACTCCATATTGTGACATGGATTACTAAGGTTAGAGTGGATAAACCTCAACAGATCCCTGACTTCAGCCTTACTGAACACTGATCTTTGTGATTGTATTTTGAATGCCACTAATCACTAATGCTCCTGTGTAGGAACGAGCACAGATCTCTACAGTCACACTCCAATATCTAGTGGAAAGCAAATCTTGAAGAGTGGAACTTATTGTAACAGTAATGAAGGGGTTGAATGTAGAAAAGGATATCCAGAAAACATAAATGGGTCTAAAACTATGGTGTCCACATACTTCTGGCCATACAGTGTATTAAAAACCATGAAAAAAATATTCACTGCATTTTAACCCATTGTATGGATGTTGCATGTTGTGTCGGCAAATTTGTAGTAAAGACTAACATATTAAGGAATATCACTGTAATTGAGTTTAATTAAAAAGTTGTAACATTTTGGACCATATATAGTGAAAACCCTGTTTAAGATTTTTTTTAAGCAGTACCCATACAACTCCTTTTTTTCCCCCAATAAAAAGTTTATCACTCCTTTTATGTAAAAATAACTCAAATTGTGTCTGAAACTCAAATTAAATATATTTAAACATTAACTTTCTTCATGTTTGGTAACCCACCATGTGTTAAAAAAATAAATAAAAAAAATTCAGGGACACTCATTTCTGTGGCTAAGCTCAAGCAAGCTAAGGCATGCTGCCTGGTATGAGGGAACCCGCTTTGATATGGCTTTTTTTTTTTTTTTAAAGAGTTGTACTTTGGGTACATCTCACTAATCAAACACGACACCTAACAGAGCTTCAGAAAGCTCATGCAGTAGTATTCATGCACCTCCTCATCAATAGAAATTCTGTTAAATGAATAAATGAGAAAGATAGCAGATGCTACAATTTGAGTAATTTATTGCAAAAAAGTTCATATTTATTATACAATGTAAAAATTCAGCTAGATTGGGACATAACAGCAAACATGCTTGTAGACCCCACCACCACTTCACATTTTACCACATTTAAAGCACTGAGATACTGAACCCCTATGAGGTCCTATACTGTTATGTGCAGTTCTGCTGCATCCAAATTAAGTGTCTTAAATTTATTGAAGGTTCACTTTTAGGGGAAAAGTTTAGAAAAAGACCTATAATACATACTATCAAATATCCTAATTAATAATGCATATACAAAACCCAATTTAACACGTATATGGATTTAAAAGTGTGTGAAGTAACCCACTGTTAAACCAACCACAACCAATGACTCCCTCACCCCCCTAATCAAACCACCGTTCTGTGTCCAGTACTGAACATATTCAATACAAAACAACTTCAGCAACAGGGTGATAAAAATACTTATCCTACCATGTTCAGTGATTAAGTCTTGATCTAGACACATTTCCCCCTTAAAGCTAACCTTAAATTAAATCACACAGAAACAGAGCAGCCAGGCAGATTTGAGGTTGGCATTTATCTCAGAATATTTTCAGAAACATTAGATAAAGCTCCTTTAGCTGAGAATGAAGATTAAAAAGGAGGGACTCATGATGCGTGGAGGTTTCTGGATTTAGTCATCCTTGTCTTTGGCTCCATGTTTGAGGATACGTGTGAACTCCACATAGTTAAAGTTGTTCTTCTTGTCAATTGGGGCCTCCCTGAAGAGCTCGTCGACTTCTTCGTCTGTGAAGCGGTCACCCATCGTGGTCAAAAGCTCCCGCAGGTAGTCTTCCTGGATGAAGCCTGAATAGGTATGAGAAGAATGACGAGTGAACAGATGAAGGATTATACAAACCGTAGACAATGTTTAATCCCAGATATTTCTCAATTTAATCATAGAGGTAATGGTTTCTATTTAAAAGTTATTAAACATAAACCTCTGTGCCTTCAAAGCTGCTTTAACTTGGCTTCTTGTTTTTCGTGGTTTATCACATTTTATGTTGTCTGAACTAAATTAGTTCTTACCGGTTCCTTCCTCGTCAAAGCAGGCAAAGGCGTTGCGGATGACATCTTCTGGGTCAGTGCCATTCAGTTTCTCTCCAAACATGGTGAGGAACATTGTGAAGTTAATGGGCCCAGGAGCTTCAGTCATCATCGCCTCCAAATATGCATCAGTTGGGTTCTTACCTGAGATTAGAGAAAGAGGTTAGTCAGACTGAAGTGTGGGACAGCACAAAAAACTAGAGTATCTGAACAGTATCAGACTACCTGCTTACACAGGTTTTAAAATCATCATAGAAGACATAACTAGGTGTCTAAATATCAGAATAATTTCCACTTTAAAACTTTAATTTTAACTCTGAAAACACTAAACACTGAGCACAAGAGTGAAAAATCTCATTTAAATATGAAATTGTATACAGTGGTAACACACTGATATGGGACTCAACCATCATTTGCGTGATAGCTGATCGCAGAAAAATAATACGTCTCTTGCATGACGCCTTGTCTGCTGTGAACTGGAAACCAATCACAGTGGTAAGAGTAAAAAAGGATGTTAAAAAGCTTGACATGTTTTAGGGGGGACACTGCAACTAGAACTGTTTGTACTGCTTATTGTTACCAGTAGGGTGACCGTGGCAAACTATTCCAAATATGTTGTTATGGCAATACACATTCATGAGGTCATCAGCCAGCCAAAGTGACAGGGCACAAAAGGCTACACCCTCAGCAGAGATGTACAAAACCTCAGACCTACTCCACCTATTCCTGTTAAAGTCCCATTAAAGGCATTAGCCTCATTACCTTTCTTAGGGTAATAAAACAGGCAGCAATAGGAGGTGAAAATTACCCAGAGATGCCAGCATGTCATGCAGATCCTCCTTGTCCACAAAGCCATCACGGTTCTGGTCGATCATGTTGAAGGCTTCCTTAAATTCCTGGATCTGTGACTGATCAAACATAGCGAAGACATTTGAGGTGGCACGCTGAGGGCGCTTCCTGGCAGTCTTTGCCTTCACACGACTTTTGCTGGACATGTTGGCTCTGTTGTGATTTTACCTAATAAAAGATTAAAAGTAATTAAATGTCAGTTGCATTCATAACAGTTTAATGAAGGGAACATTTTACTTTTTTAACACAAATTTAGCAGCCATTAGTAGTCATAATCCATCCTGGGTCAATCTGTACAAAATATCATTATGAGGAAAAAAGGGGATTTGTCCAGTCTTGTCTGGCAAAGCAGGAAATGTAATTGGACACTGCTGATACTAAAGTAGCTCTTCAAAAGGAAACAGACACACACACAAAAAAAAGGCACAAGTTACATTTGTTTCAGAAAAATGCTTTCAAAGAAATTAGAGCTATATACAGTGGTCACAACGGGAAAGGCCATTTCCTGCCTGCATGTACATTAAGAATTAAAAATGCCTATATTACAGGACTAATAGGACACTGAGGATAAGGAGATGATTAACAAACTATTTTAACCGGACCAGCTGCCAGTCAGATGGAAGAAATCTGCTTGATAGAGACCTGTTGCTATAAACCACACCATTTCCTCAGCATGCTGGAATTCATTCTTCATAATGGCAAAACAGTCACACGTTTAAAATAGCATAAGCCAGTTATGATATTGATAAAACAAAAAAGTACAGGCATCAGGATCATCTAAAAGTTTACGGAGTAAAATAGCTAGATATGAAGGCATTGAAGAAACTGGCCTATATTTTCACCCTTGAGTCTTCTATACATAGACACACTACAAATCAACCTAGTTTACTCTGGAACACATTTGTGCTTTTCTATGTTGCAGATATTTATACACAGATAAATCACAAATGATTCTTCTTAACAAAAAGAATTTTTAATAAAACCTACACATTTTCCCCATATGCATTATTGGTCTCCTCAAGAGAACCAATTTTACCTAAACTAAAACGATTCTTTACTTCATGAGTTACTCTTATTACAAACATGTTTGAGTCGTGTTTGTTTTCTGTGCCATGAAGATTTTGGACCTCCACTGAGATGAGGACGACTGTGAGGATCCTGAGGCATCTGGAGATCTACCAAAGCTCCAGTTAGACGCTGCTATACTAAAGAGGAGATGCCAACTCCATGTGGTCTGTGAGGACAACAATTTCCTCATCACTAAAACATTTGTCAGACTGTATATGTATAATCACACCCTCCACCCATATGAGGATAGGTTCCCCTTTGTGTCTGGTTCCTCTCAAGGTTTCTTCATTCACCATTCAGGAGAGTTTTTCTTCACCTAGTCACCTCAGACTTGCTCATTGGTGATAAATACAAACATTTAAATAGATATCTACGATTAATCTTGAATTTTGTATTATATTCATCCTTATAATAACCTTTTGTTCTATGTTTATGTTCTGTAAAGGTGTTTTGAGACGATGTCAAATGTAAAAACACCATACAAATAAATTTGATTTGCATATTTATAAAAAGGTGACAATGCATACATTCAATAATACATCCAATAATACATGCATTCAATACAAAACAATTTCAGGAAAAGGATGGACAAAAATAGACATGCGATTGTGTTCAGTGAGCGGATATCTGGCATTTTTCTCTTCTTACCTGCATTACAAGAACATTTCTATCAATTCCGCAGTAATATCATGGACCAGAGGGACAAAATGATCAGAACATGTAGAATTATTACATTTTAAACTCACTTTACACTGATTGTGTTAAATTGTTTAATTTGTCGTAAAATGTAAAACATTATGCGAAACTCCTAACGATTCACCTAGGTTTATCAAAAGGAGCTTAGATGTTCCGAAAATATCATACACTAAGCGGTAGTTAAACCAAGGCGGTCGCTTAAAACGTAAAACGCTCGATAACGTCAATAACGTATCTGGTCAATTTAAATTATTTAAATATTACTGGTTTTCTCTCGTGCTACCTAACCGGCTCGTAGCTAATATGATTAGCAAACTTTGCTAGCTAGCGCGCTATCGCTACATCAACAAAACGACTGAATTTGGCGAATACAGCCGAAATAGCTAGTCAGATTTCGGATGTACATTGACAAAACGTGACACACGAAAACAATTCAGACAATTATCAATAAATATTAAACACAACACATACCTGATACCCCAAAAAACCAACCGCTGTTCAACCACCGCCCAAACTTCCTGATGAAAGAAGAGACTGCTTCCGGACAGGATATCTAGATCGGCTCAACCAGGGACATAGGGGTGGATATGACAACGCAGACTTATAAAATAACACATAACAAGATTAAATAAGCTTTAATCAAACACACAGCATAAAATATAAATTTTATTTGCATGTATAATTATGCTCATCATTTCTCTTAACGACAATAAAAAATTGACTAAATACACACATTAACGACACCCCTGCTTGATGTGACTTAGTTCATCCAAACTCACCCAAAGTCTAGTCTACGTAGACTGTTCAAAATGTCCATATAAGGTGTTGTGACTTCTTAAAAATCAAACACAACACAATGAGCGTTTAGAAAAACAGCTGTTTCTGTCCGGTACCTTTGTTCCTCAGACTCTAAAACACCCCTTGCTTATAAGCAACACCATTTCAGTCGAATCTATACAACTGATGTTAGCCACATACTATGTTTTTTCTTAAACATTTCCTTTAAAAAGTCCGAAAAGCTGGTGAACACAACTATACACACTATACAACTATACAAACTATACACACTATACAACTATACACACTATACAACTATACACACTATACAAACCTGTTATAAAAACATGCGCAGCCCCTGTATTTTACAGATGCACTGTCAAATGTTTGCAAACATATGCAAAATCATCTCAGTTTTAAAAACGATGATCCCAAAAAAGCACTTTGATCAGTAATAAATATTATACTGTTTTACTATCATTTAAAAATGTCATACAGGCAAAATGAAAAGTATCACTGTAAATGCTTTGAGCCACAGAGATGACATCAGTACAGCAGTGGATGTGTGCAGGAGTGAATCGGTGTAATATAAATCCCAAACCAGCTCATGAGTCATTTCATTCCTGAAAGGTTTATTATGTGTGAAGAAAGGAAACAGGTGAGAGGAAACGTGCAAGAAATGTGTGGCTGCATTTGTTATTGTCATCAGCATTTTAGCATTTTAATCAGGGGTGGACAAAATACTGAGAAATTAAACTTAAGTGAAAGAATAGATGTCAAAAGTTTATTCAATTAAAAGTGGAATTATCCAAAAAAAATGTATGTGAAAGTAAAATGTTAAATTTACTCAAATATTTAATGTGATGAGTATTTAAATCTGTTTGAAGATTGAATGTTACGAAATAAACAAAATTTCCTCGATATGTTTATTCATATTAGATAGTTAATGACTATTAGAGAGGCATACAGTAGGAGCCATCCAATTTTATATAAGTCTTTATCCAGCATAGTGAAATATTTTGTTGAGGAAGGGCCATGGGAAGAAATACAGTATTAATTACATTGTGTAGCATGAGAAGGTCTCAGCAGACTATGAACTGCCACTCCATATTCATGAACTTGATTGAATGCAAAAACCGAGCTAATTTGATTAATGTATAGTATATTAATGTATAGTTTAATGCCCTTTAAGGAGTAAAAAAAAAAGATATTTTAATGGACAACAAATAAAGTAAGTGTACAAGTATTTATTGTGAGTAATGCACAAGTATAGAATAAATACACCAAAATAATACTTGTTAAAATATCGCAAGTACAACGTACAATTAGTCAAGTCTAACAATGTTTTAATACTGATGCAATGTGAACGTATATATGACAGTGGACAACACTTCCAAAAAAAAGAGTGATCTTTCCTGCTATTATCATTATTTCTATTGCATCATGAATTTATGTGTCTTCCAGAATTGCTGGCACCCTTCATGAAAACTTGCAGAACTGAAAATATAAAAGATAAGAAATGGTTATTTATTTTTCATATCCATCACATGAATTGTGCAGGCAAACCTGCTTTTGTAAAATAGTAAATATGAGCACTATTTTGTCCACGGAAACACTGGACTTTTGTCCAGTGATAACCCAGAGATAGAAATGGCAGACATTTTCATCCTCATCTGTCAGTTCAGCTCTGTCAGTTCCTCAAGTTTACTCTCAACACTCAAGTTTATTATTTGATATGGTACCCTATTGGTTAAGGTGTTTTACTACCAATTGGAAGGCTGTGAATTTGAATCCCACATCCACAGTGCTGCCACTGCTGGGCCGCTAATAAAGGCCCTTAATCCTCAAATGCTCAGCTGTATAAAATGTAAGTTGTTCTGGTTTCTTCCGAATGCCATAAATGTTAATGTCTCAGTTAGGGATGTAAGTGATATTGTTCTTTTTTTGTTGTTACTATGAATGTTTCTGAAAGGTTTTTCTAAAAACAAAAAATAAAAACATTATCTGTGCACTATTCCTTTGTAGTATCCCTATTATATTCATATCCCAGAGAAACAAGGCATGGTCAAAAGCTACAAGAAGTCCTGGGCCCTGAGAGCAATTGAGGAAAACATTTGCATTTTAGAACTGTTTTGGAAATGATTTCATAATTTGTCAATTCTTCATAACATTTCATTAGTAAATCCTTTTATATTTAGAGGCCTTACAACTTTGCAAAAGCTTGGCATGACATTCAGATGGCTTACAGTTAAGCTATGTTTTATATTGGTGACAGAGGAGATAATAAGTGGTGAAGGATTTTTCACAATTATAGTTTATAAACAAGACAATTTAGGTGACTTTACTTCAAGCTAAATAATAAAAAAAATGTACACAGTATGAAAATGTTCATGGGACTTATAATGCTGTCCAAGAAAAACACAATGAAATAGACTTGACAGCAAACCCAACCCCCAAACGCCACCTTCCCCCCCAAACACACACACTTTTACATGGCATCTTTGGTACGTAACAGAGGTAACAATAGCATGTCTATTGTTAGTGTGGAACAAAGCTCTGTTGGCCAGTATAGCTTACTAGTTTCTGGTAAGTTTCTAGTTATGGTAATAAAAAGTTACTGTATTGGAAAAAAAAGCATCTGAAGAAATAATTGTGTGACAGGTATGACAGGGGAGGTAGTGACAGACTTGTTATTGGTGTGTAGGACAGAATGATTCCATCGGATTTCATTGAGGGGCTGAAAATTTGTCAGATTAATCCCATCCATCAGTTTATAAATACCACTAATGATTTTAATGGACCTCACTAAGTGATTCCACATCATTACCTTATCAACATATACCTTAGCACCCTATCTGTATGACTGGGATAACTGAGCTAGAGCTATATTTAACGCCTCCCTAGCCATAAAAGGTCTCGCACGGGGCTGAGGCATGTCAGCCCGCCTCGGTATTATTTTGGTTGTTGGAGATTGCTTCTTCACTGCACAGTACTTTGCGTGAATTTTGAGCTTTGTTGATCCTCCCTCGGAACCGGAGCCTTGTTTGTACCTCCTGTGCTTTTGTGCTACCTGACTTGATTTCCAGCCCACAGATCTTTGGTTAAGGTAAGAATGATTCAGTGTATGTGTTGCCTTTATAATAGTAAGTGTTATTGCAGTGTTAATGGTTAAAATTATTGTTGTGTCAGATGCTCAGAGAATTAAATTACATTTATTATGATGCATGATTTTGCCTAAAATGTCCTTTGGATTTTGCTGGTGCATCATGATCCTTTTGCATGTGCTTCCTGAACTTTAAACATTTATACCGAACGTTTGGATTCACAGGCTCTTTGGATTGTAAAATGAGTAGAAAGCTAAATTCTGATTTAATTCTGATTTATCCCTCAGTCCCAACTACAAATCTGAGTAGTGTCACCTTACACGTTGGAGAATATCATAAATTCATTTGTAATTATAACATTTTCATAGACATTTCAAAAACACAACAATGTTCTAAATAAAATATTTAAGGCAGTGTACCATAGCGAACAACAAATAAGAACTTGACGATATGAGGCTCCTTACTAAATAAAAAACTAAAAAACTCTCCCTATTCAGATATAATTGAACTCACTTAACTTGTGTGTAGAAACATTTAAGCCTTCAGTGTAAGAGAACGTCAGAGCAGAAACTAGGCACTGAACTAGAAGGAGAAGGCGATGTCTGGATCGATCCCATTCTACCAGAAGCAGCACCGTCACTATGATCGTGCCTACCGTAGCCGGGAGGCGGAGTCTACGATCAGCCAATATCAGCAGAGTTCCAGCACTTACTCCGCCCACAGAACCAACACAAAAGGGTAAGATCAAGGAGAGAAATCCACCAACATAATCTTGTCCCATCCTTAAACTCTTGTTTAACATCTCCTTGGTCCAGTTTAATCGCTGATTAATGCCAGTAATTCATTTTAGCTCATCATTCTTTGCTTCCTTGCATTTCCCTGCATTTCCCACTAAATATATATTTAAATCTATCTGAAACCAAGCAACTTGTCTGTGAATCCTGCATGCTTTATTTGTTCAATTTCCGTTTTGCCTTTGGTGGTAATTGCTGACACCACAAGAATGTTTGTCTGCAAATTTATTCCAGATCCATGTTCAGGTCTGAGTTTGGGAATCTTTGTAGGTTCAGTTGTCATGTTTGTGGTGTCACAGTTTAGGATTAAGCTTGATTTTATAGTGTGGTCTACCTGTTGGGAGATTTTTATGATATCCAAACACTGCATTTGTTTTGACTGAGTAAGGTTTGAGTATTGACATGAGTATTTGGTTTGAGGACTTTTGTTTTTAATTGTTTGCACATATAAAATTGCATTGGATTGTAATTTGTTATTTGGTTGTATTTTTAATAAATTGTACATTTGGGATTCATGGATGTTTTGTTTATTGAAATTTAGAACTTGTTTAGCAATCGCTCGAGTAGGTACTTTGATTTCACTTTCTTTCTTTGGCTTTTGCGAAAAATGTAATGGTGAATACTGACGACCCTGGTCTTGATTTTGGTTTTGATTTGTAACTGGTTTGAGTACGCAATGTGACACATGCATAAAATTCTGTTCTCAAGACAAATAAAATAAATCAGCTTAAAGCTCATCTAAAGTGATTATCTATTCCTTGTCTATAAGAGAGCTAGTAAATGAATGCTTGTTATGAAACAAAAGAACGCTGATGCAGTGATGCAAAAAACAGATAGGAGAAGCGCCATTTGTGTTGCTGGAAGCAAAGACAATTTGTTTTCACAAACCGATAAGTCAGTTAACATTACTTCAATATTTATCAGGATATCTTAATAATACTGGACATTTGTAAAAGATATGAGTAGACGCTCTTCAGTCACTTGTAATGTCAAACATCTAACTGCAAGAAAGTTTATGGAACTTACTATATTTTAGGCATTTGTCCTATTGACTTATTATGCAGTTATTGAGTGTAAACAGTATTGAGTGTGAGTAATTACAGTAAAACAAATAGTATGATATATAGTTATGAATGTGGGGAATTTAACTCTGGCTCTGCTTACAGGTCCTGGATGTTTAAGAGGTTAACTGAATTCATAGAAACATGTGTAAAGTGTAGCGTTGTAGCACAGTGCTCAAGGTTCTGTGCTCAGTAACTAAAATGCTGTGATTTCAAAGGCTAGTCTTGGTCTGGAGCCAGTGTTGGGTTCTTAAGGAATTGTACTATACAGTGTGCAATGGTTTTACACATAATCTATGGATTCAACTGTTCATCTGTTCAAAGTAAGGCTCAGAATTCTCAAAATAACCACCTGAGAATTTTAATGGCAATAAGCAGGTCTGGAAATTTATCATATTCCAAAGTGCAATTTATGCACATTATGCACAAAAAAGTGTGAATCCATCAAGGACATAATTCTTTAATTCAGCAAAAGTGAGAAATGTTGCTGAATATTAAACTAGATATGCACTTGAAATCTCTCAATTATTTATGTACATTTTAAACTGTTTTGTGGAGCCATAAACAAGCTAAGTGGTAAGTAATATGGCAAAGTAAATGTCATACCTTTAGAAACAATAGTTTTTTTAGTCTTAAGTACAAGAAAGTACAAGTATTTTTTTGCCTTCATTTGGGCCATTCAAAGATATTCAGCTACTGCACAGCTTAATAAAACAATCAACAAATTTAAAAAAATCATTTTTTAACTAGTATGTAGTTAAAGACCAGATGACATGAAGATCTTCATACATAAAACCCTTCCAGACATAGATACGCTATTACATGGCCATGTCCAGACACTTTTGGTCTGAGCAGATAGTCTTACTCTCACTTGTTCTCTGCAACTCCCTCTTTATAGTCTGTAAATACACCTGCCTCATATGCCAAGGTCACAGTATGCACTTAGACAGCCACTCTGTGTAGTTTGTGGAACTTTTCTTGAGCTGCCTTCTCTCAAATGTGCTAGCTGGTTTGTGTATTCAAATGTACGGTATAATATAATGACTCTAAATCAGTTGGAATATCAATACTAGAGTGTAAAATATTTTAAAATACATATATTTTTTTAACACTGATATTTTTCTATTCCAATGCTCTGGTTGACCATCTTGGGTCGGATTTTGCTTTCTTTAAGAGATCGTATATATTACTTTTAGGCAACAGTACTAAAGGGAACTAAAAGTTTTTTCCCCTCCCTCACCCATCTAATTGCTAATTCTACGTTTCTTTCTATCCAACATTCCATATATATATTCCCTCACTATGTTCTTATATATGTCAGACATTTCCTAATATATGATATTTTTGCTGTGGGCATTTTAGCATCAGAGATACCACCTTTGCCTCTCTGGATGAGACAGGGGTGAGTCCTAAGACAAAGAGAGCCAAGCCCACCTACCTGGCTGTGGACAGAGAAAACCAGATTATAGGCTATGTGGTGCCCATCTTCAGGGGAAGGTATGAGCCAGGACTCATGAGAGTGTAAATACTCATAATAATAGGCAAAACAACTAGGCTTTTATTAGACTTCAAGGGTAATCAATCTGTTGATACTGGGTTTCCAGGCACAGATATGATATTAACAGTGCATTTGGGAATGCTGTCATCCTTTTTAACTTCAAACTTAATTTAAAAAGGTGTAAAAGGTTTTTCCAAATGCAAATGTGTTATGTATATATAGTATATATAGTATATAAATATATAGAGTATTTTTTGCTTCTGTCATGATACTGACACCCCAATCCACACCTACTGTACTCCTCCACCCTCACCTTCTCCACCCAAGTCAGGAGTTTGCAAGTGGTCTGTCAGACACTGAAGAGGCTCAGGCTAAACAGACTGCTGGTTACCTGGCACGCAGGGACCTCTTCTCCAGTGGGGTGGAGATGGAACGCATGGAACACAAGTCTCGCAGAACCGTCATGAGGGAGTCTGCAGAACGCATTTCCCTCACCAAGAGGGTCAGTGCAGTTCAGGAGCGTGTTAATCATCCTTAATTTTAGATCTGTAATACATTCTTTAATAACTAAGTCTGATATACATAGAAACGAACATAACAATAATTGTGACATAAACAGTAATAGATTGATAACTAATAAAATATTTGGATATTGATTGATTGATTCTATGTAGTTAATGCATACATGTGAATAGGTGACTAGTGGGTGGGAGCTTTGCACCCATGTAGCTGATTCATTATTTTTCCGCTGCAGAATCACTCATTTTGATTTGAGTTTAACTACATGAAACAGTGTCAGTGGTATACAGCTTTTATTATACAGTATGTTGTTTCATGCACTCAGATATGCATTTGAATTTTATAAGCATTAATCTCTCTAAAATTAATGTGCATAAATGAATCTATGCTGTATGTGATGATAATTCGTACGCCTCATTGCAAAAAGTATATATGAAACGAACTGTTAATCGTTTTAGCTGAAGGTGCATCGCTGCATTAGAACCTTCAGCTGTCTCCACTCACTGAACACATTAAAGCTCAGCCTGTGACAAGATCATCATGAGAGAGATAGAGAGAGAGAGAGAGAGAGAGAGAGAGAGAGAGAGAGAGAGAGAGAGAGAGAGAGAGAGAGAGAGAGAGAGAGATCATAACTGCATTGAACTAAGCAGAGTCAATAATCCACGACACCCTTGTGCCAGATGCCTGAGGTTTCTTACACTGCAGCAGTGTATTGATGTCTCTGGCATGTGTGCTAATGTTATGAATGATGTTGTAAAATAAGGGAAGCCCAAATGAGAATCAGGTTTCGTATAATGATGAAAGCTGCAGCATCCACATGAAAGCAAAGCCTAGTCAACCGTACTGCAGATATACAATAAACAAGCATGATGATTGTCTGTCAAAGTTTTTGTGCTGTTTACATGTTTGTGGAATGTTACCATGTGAATATGAATGGTGCATGTGGAATAGCACCGAGAGTAAGAGTATAAGGAGCATGGTAGAAATGTTGGCATTTAAAAACAAAACAAAACTCTGTTTTAGCTGTATATGAAGCCTGTGTGTTACCACATGCCTGCAGATCCATGACAACGAAGAGTACCACAAGCGCCTGAACGAGGATAACCTGATGCATACACCGGAGTTTGTGATCAAGCCTCGCTCACACACTGTGTGGGAAAAACAATGTGTGAGGCTGCACTGCACGGTTACAGGATGGCCTGAGCCCCGGATTGTGTGGTGAGCACACACACACAAACACACACACACACACACACAATAAGACACACACACACACACACACACACACACACACACACACACACACACACACACACACACACACACACACACACACACACACACACACACACAAACCATCAGCAGCATTGTATTACTGGCATACAGGTAAAAGTTTATGTAGCTTATTTTGTAAGTTTTATATTTACAATATTTATTTTAGTTTAGATATTCATGCTAACTAAAAATATTGTAAATTAATATATTTGCTAAAAACATCTAAGATTATAGCAAGATTATTTCAAACAATTTTTAACTGGAATGAAAACATATTTAAAAATACTACCAAAATGTGACTTAATTCAAGGTATTTCAACATAGCTTCAGCATGATTTTGTTCTAATTTCTTATTTTTAAGTATTTTTTAAGTAATATAATTTTCAGTGCTTCTGTTTCTCAAGATTCTTCTAAATCTCTTTTATCTTTCATGCCACCCTTATCAATCAGGTACAAGAACAATGTTAGCATTGACCCAATGGCTCATCCAGGAAAGTACAAATTAGTGAGCAGCTACAATGTTCACTCTCTGGAAATTAACAGGTACTCACACTCATAAAGCCTTGCACTCACACACACACACACACACACACACACACACACACACACACACACACACACACACACACACACACACACACACACACACACACACACACACACACACACACACACACACACACCTGTTAGTTTCAGTCATTATATTATATCCAAACATCATCTAGGACCTACATGAAACCTCTCTCAGCATGAAACTTGAGCAAATGGATGAAAAAATCAGCTCAGAGTCCTTCATAGTTCATAGTTCATGCAAATGCCGACACGTGATCCAAACTTTCCTCTGTCAGTTTGCCATAACCTAAGGGACACCTAAATAAAGCCATGCATCATTGACATTCCTTCCCCCTTAGCCTTGGTATCTCTTTGTCTCACGTACAGTACAAGTCTACACACTCGTACACACAGTCAATAAATAAAAAAGGAATAATAAGGATAGAACTGTACTTTGATTATATTCAGCCTTCATACTCTCACATTCTAGATAAACCGGAGCCATAGTTCATGGGCTACATGATAGTTTACTGGTAATTTATCTGGCCCTGGTGTGGTGATATCACTGCTTGAGGTCTATTTTTGACCTTGAACATTAGTTTTGGAACTTTGTAGAGATACATGGCAGGCATGCAACATCCTCGATGATTTACAGTGCATTAATTCATGTGTGCTTGCTAGCGGTCCATGTGATGGTACTGTCTGTTCTGTCATTGTAGATGTGACTTTGATGACACTGCCCAGTATCGTGTGTCTGCCATGAACAGCAAGGGGGAGCTTTCAGCTTTTGCCTCTGTCGTGGTTAAAAGTATGTCAAAAATGATCTTCTTATTTAATAAATGTAGCTATGTTAAACATTTCCTGAGATAAATGTATAAATGAATGCAAAACTCAATCAACTCAATTTTAAAAACATGACTTTGAAAATCATTTATTTCATTCTCATGTACAGCATTTTATATAAAAAGTATTTTGGAAAATATTTAAGATTTCTTCTAATTGGTTTGATATTTAGGATTCAAAGGTGACGTTGATGAGTCTCTCCCAACTCCCAAAATCTGTAAGTTTCCAGTGTTTGAGTGCTATTTTTGTCTAAACTTAATACAGCTTGTTTTAAAGATGTGGTGCATTATACAAAGGAGAAGTACAGCAGTCAGACAAAGGCTAATGTTACTAATGCTAACAGTTGTTTTGTTTCCCATGTACTGGGCACAGATAAGAGATGGTCCGGCTCTGAAGGTAACCGGGTTAAAGGTTTTTGTGTTCTGTTCTTTAAGCATTGCATGTCCTCACCGGTCAATATTGCATGGTCACTAGGTCTCAAACTAAGGTTTGGAGTTGGCGTAAATTAGATGCTGAGAGTTTTGGTTCTGTGTCTACAGAAATATTGATGTTTTTCAGAACTAGTTCTTTTCCAAAGAAAACTCTATAGTGTTCTTCAGCATACAGATTAAACTCAAGACTGGGAGTAGTATGCCTAAACAGTGATTTCACAATAGAGAGGCATTTTCCATGAAGCCAAGCTGCTATCAGATGATAGTATAGCTTTCAGTATGAAGACCTGAACAAGCAGCAGTGCCTGTGCATTACAGATGCTATCGTGCAGCTCTGCTCATTCTACACAATCAGAAATAACCCATAACCTACATTATAAACTTGTCTCATCATGCTAACTATATAAAATATCTAACTATATGGTTGAAGGACAAACCATTGCTCCACTTTTATCCCATTTTGTGCTGCTCAGGACCAGATCACAGAATGAATGTAGTAGCTTTCCCCGAGGCTCGGCACATCTCCACAGCTGACACATGCTAACCAGCTAACACTAGCTAGCTAGATAAAATGCAGTGTAGAGAGAAAAAGTAAAAATACTAGTTTCTGAATCTGTGGTCTCATGGTATTTTCTTATTTAATTAGTGTATTCTGTTTTCCATTATGTAACAAAAATCTACAATATGTTTATTAATATCTGCAGACAGCATTTTTATCTCCTTGATATCAGAAATTCTCCTCCTACATCCTCCATTTTCTACGATATATGTCATACAACATACACACTCAGGTCTTCATCAGTGAACGTTAAAAGACTTTGGCAGGAATTAGTGTTAAATCTACAATGACCTCAGAAATACACTGAACTATAAGCTGCTCAGGACTTCTTGTTTGCACAATTCCACTTGACTACAAACTGTTGTAGAAAAGACGTTATTTACATTTACATTATTTTCTGTTCAATGTCACCCAAATTACGATGGGTTCCCTTTTGAGTCTGGGTGCTCTCATATCATCTCAGACAGTTTTTGCTTGCTACTGTTGCCTTATTCTTGCTCATTAGGGATTTAATTTAAAAATTCTATATTTTTAAATTTCTGTAAAGCTGAATTGAGACAATGTCCATTATGCCATACAAATAAAATAGAGTAAAATTGAATTGAATAGAATATGACTGATATCTTCAGAAAGCATGGAATTTTAGAAAGGGCAGCCTTTGCTGTGCTTATTAAATATTAAAATACCCTCATGTAATATTGAGTGAGAAGGAAACTGGAGAACCAAAAGGAAACCCATGCAGATACAAGGAAAAGATGTAGCCATAAAGTAATCCAAGCTTAGAACAGACCCAGGTACCATTAATCTGCAAGGCAGCAATGTTTCTTGCTGTGTAAAGCATGCAGCCCAGAACTAGGGTTAATAAAATAAATGTAATGCATTTTTCACAGTTTCTTAGTTATTCGGAACAGCTGTTGTGTAGCTAATTTTATCAAACGATTAAATTCTTTAAAATTACAGTAAATTATACACAGAATACACTGATTAAATATAGCGATATCTATTTAAATTCATTTGAGGGCAATAAAGACTGAATTCATGTAAAAATCTTCAATGTAACTTTTACTTCCTGTCAATACTAATGTTTATGCTATTATGCTAACTATTATTGTGCAAAATTTAACATAATTTACATGTCACTTTTGCTTTGCACAGGTAACATTCACCAAGTCTGATGTGGAGCACTCTCTCACCTATCAGTGTTCTATTCTGTGGATCTCAGTATATTGCTCATCTAGAGATCAACCTACACTAAGTTCTTATTTATTTGTGTGTTTTAGTGCCCTGCCTGGAGTATGGAGTGACTTTTGAAACACATATTGTAGAGAAGTTTGGTGTGTCTTTTGGACGTGAGGGTGAGACGATGAGTCTGGGCTGCTCTGTTATCATTTACCCATCACTGCAACGCTTCCAGCCTGAGATTGAATGGTACAGAGATGGTGAGAAAACAAACTGTCAATGAACAAAAAATGATCACTTTCCATTTTAGAATTAAAAATTAAATTAATGTTTTAATCTATTTCATTGATTACTTAAACATTTGAGTGTGTGTGTGTTTGTGTGTGTGTGTGTGTGTGTGTGTGTGTGTGTGTGTGTGTGTGTGTGTGTGTGTGTGTGTGTGTGTGTGTGTGTGTGTGTGTTTGTTAGATAAGTTGCTGGTGACATCTAAGTGGGTTCAGATGCACTGGAGTGGAGAAAGAGCTACTCTTACACTCACACACCTGAATAAAGAAGACGAGGGGCTTTACACTCTTCGTGTCATCACAAAGTCAGGCTATGAGACACACTCAGCCTACGTCTTTGTCCGAGGTAACGTTTGTCCTAATACAAGAGGAGAGGAATAATTAACATTCAACAAAACACTTTTCCATATATAGTAAATCAGCCAATACATGTTTGGTGTCTGTTGTTGTGATCTTTAGCTTTACCCTAGAGCAGTGAATAATTAAGATCAAGTTACAAGTATGGTACTGCTGAGAATGTTCTCTATGGTTCCAGTGTAGATAGTAGTGAGGATAGATTCCTCAGAAATTGAGACACAATTGGGCTTTTGTGGCTAGGTAAATGGTATTGGGAGTTCAGGCGAGTTAAAATCCAATCCAATAGTGATCACCACAATCTTCAATCACCTCAGAAGTCAAAATGTTTTGTGAGCAATTATGCCACAATCTTCTGAACCCAAGCATTTCACAGCATTGAGTCATCAACATATTTATATAACATGAACTAAACTGTCCAGTCAGTTGTCAAGTGTGAACAGTAGTGGTCTAAGTACACATACACAACCTTGAAGTGGGCCATTGTGCAGTGTGACTAGAAGATGTTGCTAATCTTGGTTGACTGAAATCTGAGGTTAGGAGGTCCAGGATACATTTACAGCAAATGCTCATAACCAGCAGATCAAATCTGGTGGAAAGAATGTGTTGAATTCTGTGCTAAAGACTACGAACACATACATTTCCTTTTTGTCTAGATGGGTAAAGGCCAATTTTAGGTGGTAATATCCATAAACATGTTAACCATATATATTGTCTACATCCAATATCCATAGTTTGAGTGCTAATACATCTATAGTTGGTCCACTGAGGTGTGAACACTGGTGTATGTGTGTTGGGTTTCATACTAGCCTTTTGCTGCAAGATATGATGTCTATGGGTGAATAGTCATTGAAAAACTATATAGCTATATTTCACACTGTGATGTTGGTGGTCTTGAAGGATGCAAGAAATACAGCTCAGAAAAATTAACAATTCCCAATGTAGACACAATCTGAGTAGAGAGGATGGATGGCTTACCTTGGCTTTTAGACTTTTGACATGTACGGCATATTTTAAGGTTGTACAGTAGAGTGTGTGCTTTAGACAGTATTACAGCTGTGTATATAGTACAGTGTGGACTTTATACATGTTCAGTGCTAATAACGTTGTGTTTTTGTATGAGATTTGTCTTCTATGTCAATGTCATAATGTAATCTATCTGCTCTCATTGGACATGTCAAATTTAGATCATGCAACAATAACAGTGCCCCTTCCCAACACACACACACACACACACACACACACACACACACACACACACACACACACACACACACACACACACACACACACACACACACACACACACACAAACACACACACACAATGACTCATGTAGCTGTGGAAAAATTGATGGCAGGCCCTTTGTTGTCTCCCATTTAGCACCATGACCTCATATTAGTCTATAATCTGAAATTAAAAGCAGATTTGGCCTGTCCTTCATTTCTGATTCTGTAGGTATCAAAGTTTTGGTTCTGTTCTTAAGCCCATACCATTAAACATAAAGATAAACATGTGTATAACATGATTCGTGTACAATCTGGGCTTTAAATAATTATAAAGCAAGGAATTAAAGATTGTGTGGAGTGATAGACCTTGTGTTTATGAGTGTGGGCTTGAGCCTCTCTTAGGTCTCAGGTTTCGTTCTAATTTTATACCTATCTGCCGAAAGTGTGCAACAGCTCAAGTTAAGTAGAAATCAGAAGCTCAGAGAGGAATGTCTTTTGGATATTTTCTTAATCCTACAGTACAAGGATTTCAGTACCACAAAATACAGTACAATGTGGTATTCAATTATGTCTCCAACAACAATTTAAAAGGGAAAATCACATTGACACACAGGAAAATCACCAGTGTTATGTCAACATATATATGGTGATAATTCATCTTAGAAACTTAAATCAAAATTGAGGCTAGCAAATTTAGAAAATATGATATAGCAAAATATGAGTTGACATGAATTTTGGATGATCTGAATGAATTTATGAAAAATTGATAATTGACCTGTGTGACTTTTCGTGTTATAGACAGTGATGCAGAGGTTGCAGGGGCTCCTGGTGCTCCTCTGGATGTGTTTTGTCAAGAAGCTAATAAAGATTATGTCATTGTTACATGGAAACAGCCTGCTGTGGATGGAAGTAGCGCCGTACTGGGCTATTTTGTAGACAGGTATGTGTGTATAAATCTTTAAAAAAAAAAAAGAAATTGATGAATATACATTAAATAAATACATTAGCTTTATATAAATTTTCTCTATCATAAATCTTTATGGAGACACAAAACAAGTATTGTGATAACCTCTAAACTTATAGAGCCATTATTGTCATTCTATCCATATACTTGTATATGTATACTGTAGGATGAAATAGCACTCTCAAAGACCTTGATTAACATTATAGAAAAACAGCTTCCCTTCTTTAACTGTCTATTGTTTTGGATTCACAAGGTGTGAAGTTGGCACATCTCACTGGATTCAATGCAATGATACTCCAGTCAAGTTCGCCCGTTTTCCAGTTACTGGTCTTGTTGAAGGCCGCAGCTATATTTTCCGTGTGCGTGCAGTGAATAAGTGCGGCATGAGTCATCCTTCTCGGGTGTCAGAACCCGTGGCGGCCATGGACCCTGCTGACCGTGCTCGCAAAGGTGAGGATATACTAGCATGTACCACCCAGAGCTGACCTTCTTTACTATAAATTTAATGGAACAGTAAACAGTAAACAATAAACCACAGTGTGGCATGCTGGTGATAATATCAATGATGTTCATGAAACAGAGTTTCACAGAAAAGCTTTAATTTGTTAAAATATTCATGATGCATAAAATTTAAATATCAGTATTAAAAAAAAAACAAAAAAAGGCAAGACATATTTTAATTTCTCTCTCTCTCTCTCTCTCTCTCTCTCTCTCTCTCTCTCTCTCTCTCTCTCTCTCTCTCTCTCTCTCTCTCTCTCTCTCTCTCTCTCTCTCACACACACACACACACACATGTTCTGCTTGAAGGAGCCTCTGCACCTTGGACTGGCCAGATCATTGTTACTGAGGAAGAGCCTGTAGGTAAGCGGAACCTTGTAATGTGCACTTTGTAAAGACATTTAAGAGGACAAAACAGTGATTAGTGGAGTTTGAGTGACATGTCTTGACTTTTCTGCTTCTTTTAGAGGGTGTCGTTCCTTGCAAACCTTGTGATCTCACAGTTATTGAGGCCACCAAAAACTATGTGGTGCTGAGTTGGAAGCCTCCAGGCGACAAGGGATATGAGGGTGTCATGTACTACGTTGAGAAGGTCCAAAATCCATACAACTGTATACTCCCACTTAAAATGCACTGCAGTATATAAACTTTGGTTGTATATTTTATTTTAGATATCTTACTAGCAAGAAGCTAAAAGTGTAAATGTTTGCATTTTATAGTGTGTGTCCGGCACAGACAGTTGGCAACGTGTGAACACAGAGCTTCCAGTAAAGTCTCCACGTTTTGCTCTGTTTGACCTGTCTGAGGGGAAATCTTACTGCTTCCGTGTCCGTTGCTGCAACTCTGCTGGCGTCGGTGAACCTTCAGACCCCACAGAGCCCACTCAAGTGGGAGATAAACTGGGTATGGATTCATAAATGGAAGGATGGGTGGATGGCTGGCTGGATGGATGGTTGGATGGATATCAAGCATTGAACAAAGATGCAAGACTAGACTTAACATTTTTGCATTTCACCAAAATGCCTTCAGATACTCTGTTCATTCAAAATTGTTGGTAATCTTAAGTTCTAAGAAATTATAGTGAAAATTGAATTGTAACATTACAATTCAATACAGTGAGTTTATTTTCTATTATTATTATTATTATTATTATTATTATTATTGTTGTTGTTGTTGTTGTTGTTGTTGTTATATTAAATATAAGCTTTAATATAGTAAATATTAGTTTTAATAATTCCATGTCCTCCACTCTTCAGATATTCCATCTGCCCCGGGCCGTGTAGTCCCCACCCGAAACACAGACACATCTGTTGTGGTTTCATGGGAGGCATCACGGCACGCTAAAGAGCTGGTGGGCTACTACATTGAGACCAGCATTGCTGGACGCAATGCTTGGGAGCCCTGCAATAATAAGCCTGTGAAAGCCACTAGGTAAACCTTCCATATTTACAGACATGCACACTCAGATATGTGTATTACACACAGGATTTTGATACACGAATGCCTTCCCTTTTATCCATAGATTTGTGTGTCATGGCTTGACAACAGGTGAAAAGTATGTTTTCCGTGTGAGAGCAGTTAATGCTGCCGGAATCAGTGAGTTCTCACAGGAGTCAGAGGCTATTGAAGTAAAAGCTGCTATTGGTGAGTCAGCCTCGACTACAGTTAAGCTAGAAAAATGTTTCACATTTTTATACTCCTTACAACAAGGATTATATTGTATTATCTAAGATTGAAAGTCTTCTTGTTTTGTGGAGATCAATACGATACCAAAACTTTCCAATAAATTTGCTTGTGCTCATCTTTTCATAAACATGTTTTCAGCTCTGTACACTCAGCAAATCTGTTCCTTTTATGCTCCACACCATTGTTCCACTCTTTAACTTCTCACGTTTTCAACTGCACTCTGAAGCCACCCCACATACCCTGCAGCTCTGCCCTTGATTCTCCCAGAAGTGGAGGTTAGGACTTGTAGATTTCCTCTAGATTGGGTCCTAAGTGACCCAACATAGTGGTGACTACAAAACCAGTTCATCCGCACTCACACACACCCTCTTTTCAACCTTTCCGCTCTTTAGCACACACATCCATTTGCTCCACTATGGCACATCTCTTCCTCTCTTCCTTTACCCATAATGCTCCTTTAGCTATGTCTGGCTTTGTGCTGAAGTGCATGATCAGTGTACTCTTGTGAAACACACATGGCAACATGATTATGATTTCTGTCTATGTTTTCTTTTTTTTTCTATGGCAATCAATAGTTCTAAGTCTAAATACAGATTTTGAACATATTCATAATATCATAACAAAGTCTTAGCTATCTCACAAAACATGTATGTTCATTTCCAAAAAAAAATATATCTATTATTATTCTTATTAACTTACATTTGATTTTTTGAAGTAAAATGTACGTATTTCAATTAAGTTTCTCAAAAGAAATCATTCAGTTTTGTTGCCAAACAACTGTGCTTTTTCATCAAGGATGGCACAAAGCATCATACTTACCTGTACAAACTCAATTCCTTTTGCTGCACTTTTCTTTGTCAGTATCTCTGCCTATCTAGTATCATTCATAATCTTTACTCATTCTCTATTTCTTTCACTTTCCTTTTTTTCATTAACTGCTTTCTGCTATTCTCTTCTGGCTTGTCCACTTTCAGATGTCACTCTTCAGCCATCTTGTCTTCATTTTTTCTTCACAAATGAAGACTTCTTGTTGTTTTGTCTTTCTTTAGATTAACTCTTTTTGTAGAAACTGATTATGTTCATTGAGCTTTTTTAATAGTGTTGTGTTTCCAGTAATTTTGACAAGAATATGCTGTGCATGTATACTGAAATTTAAAAGAATAATAAAAACAAGTAAACACTACATATGAACCTGCATGCAGAACTACTGTTTGTATAAAGCTTGATTTCTGTGACTTCTACTGAGATCACTTTTTATTTTGTCTCTTGCTGTTCCTGGCTAAACACTTTAGGGGGCGGTATTCCTCATGGTGTGTTTCTGGAGTCAGGGGGTAACACAGTTGGACTAACCCAGCACAGGCCAGGGAAGGAGGGCGGGCATGTGCCCCCTGGCTCCCCTGCTACCACAAAGCTAACTTCCCTAGCTAGTTTTAGCAAGAGGACTAATAGTGCAGACCCTCTGGGTCCTCCAAGTGCACTAAGTAAAGGCAAAGGGGGAAAGAGATGCGGTGTAACCTGGGCTCCTGAACCCAGCTGTGAGTTTTATACTCAATCTGACACTAATGAGGACCCCAAAATGGCCAGTGAAACTGGCACCAGTTCGGACATCAAAGTGCCCAAAGAATCTTGTAGTAATTTAAAGAACAAAATAGGCTCTAAACATGACACAAATTCAATAACTAAATTAGGACCCGAACCTGGCATCAATTTAGACATTACAATGGGCACTGCACTTGGAAACAATACAGACACCAATTCGAATGCTAACACAAACACTTCAAGGCCCATGGCTGAGCAGGTTCCCAGTCACTCTGATGATAAAGTAATGCAACACATAACCAGACCGGCAAGTGAAGTACAGGAAAAATGTAAGTCCTCAGTAGACTCTTCTTCGGAGCAAGAGAGAGAAAAAGAAAATGGAAATGGGCGCAGAGGTTCAGGTGAGGAGATGAAGTGAAAATGAACTTCTACTCAGTACTGTCTCTGTGGAAGGCCACATGTCTTCAGAGCTGAAATATTTTCCTTTGTTCTTCTTGTGTTATTCCTTCACACCAACATAAAACATATTGTGTGTATGTCTGTGTGTGTGTGTGTGTGTGTGTGTGTGTGTGTGTGTGTGTGTGTGTGTGTGTGTGTGTGTGTGTGTGTATATATTTCACAATTCACATTATTTACACAATATTACACATACACAATTCACATAAAATATTGGAATACAATTATATACATTTATCCTATAATACACACCAAGCCTAGTTAATATTTCACTTAATATTACTTGGCAATATACACCAATCAGTCATAAAATTAAAACCACCTGCCTAATATTGTGTAGGTCCCCCTAGAGGCATGAACAGCACAAGATCACTGAAGGGGTGATGTGGTACCTGGAACCAAGACATAAACAACAGGTCCTTTAAGCCCTGTAAGTTTTGAGGTGTGGCTTCTATGGATTAGAACTGTTTGTCCTGCACATCCCACAGATGCCCGATCAGACTGTGATCTGTGACTTAGTATGGTAGGGTGCATAATCCTGTTTAAATAGGACACTGCCATTAGGGATTACCAATGCAATGAAAGTCTGCAACAAAGTTCAGGTAGGTGGTACATGTCCCAGCAGAGCACTGCCCAGTGCATCACACTGCACAACCACTGCTCTTCCCCAAGTAAGCGTTACACATGCACCCAGCCATCCAATAAGGCAAAAAAAAACCCCCAAAAAACCCCCAAAAACATGATTGATCAGAAAAGATTACATGACTCCATTGTTCACATCTGATGCTCTTGTGGCTATTGTAGGCACTTTCAGCAGTGGAAAGGGGTCAGACTGGGCACTCTGACCAGTTTACATAGCTCCATACAAAGCAAGTTGTGATGCACTTTTGTACAGTAAGGTTCTGGCATTAAAAAGCTTTAACTTTTTCAGCAGTTTGTGCTACAGAAGCTCTTCTGTCACATTGGGCTAGACAGGTTAGCCTTCATTCTCTATGTGCATCATTGAACCTTGGGTTTTCATGAACCTGCCACTGGTTATCCTTCGTTGGACCACATTTGGTAGGTACTAATTTCTGTATGCCAGGTACAAGACCTGTTATTTTGGAGTTGTTCTGACCCAGTCGTCTAGCCATCACAATTTGACCCTTGTGAGATTCTTGCCCATCAATGTTGTTCACTTCACCTGTAAGTGGTTTTAATATTATGTCTGTCATTAACTGCCAAGTTTTAATAAGTTAAGTACTGTTTGATAAAATTTTCCACACTTCATCATTGAGATAAAACACTTCAAAATACTGTTTTTAATTGTTACTATATGGATTGGTCCTTTTTTCCTCACAGCATTAAGTCAACAAGTTATAAGGCATATTGTTATGGAGCTTATAATTAAATATTTTCCAAAGGTAAGTTTGACTGTGTAGTTTTGTTGTAGTTAGTATTTTTATTTTAAAACCCTTGATTACAACACCTTTCTTTGCATGTTTAGAGTCTTTTTCTTGCCACTTCCAGCTCTCAGTGCACTGGCCACCCTTACACTACTTAATGAAAAAGGGTCCTGGTGTTTTTTGTTTGTTTGTTTGTTTGTTGTTTGTTGGTTTTTTAAATACCACTTATTTTACTGTACTATTTTATGTAAGGCCAACAAATCATTGATATGATTTAACTGCGACATTGACTGCTTTTTAGAATATGTACCATTATACAGTATGTTGGTTGATTTGCCAAATTTGACCATAGGACTTAGAATAAAGAATAAGTTTCGAAAAAGAATAAAATCTTTATTATTGTACCAAAATTAGTAACATATGCTAAAACTATCAAAACCTCGACATCTTCGACAGTATATGACTGACAAAATTCCTTCCTCAAGAGAATCTTAAGTGTCTCTGATTAGACTAAGTTGTCAGTTTTTTTTTTATTATTGAATCTTGACTGTTCTATCAAACCCTAACTGAAGTCTGTCATTAACCCAGCCTCCCCTGCTCCACCATTTGGCATTTCCGTGTTGGAGAGTGTAAGGGATTCTATGGTACTAGCCTGGAAACAGCCAACATTTATTGGTGGTGCTGATATCATTGGATATTTTGTGGATTACCGTGAGGTCATTGGTGGTGTACATGGAAAATGGCATGAGGCTAACATTAAAGCAGTCAGTGAGAGAGCCTACAGGGTATGTATACTGATGTTCTTTTAAATTAAAGACCAAAAATGAAAAGACTATAATTGAATCCTAATTCTCTCTTTAATTCTCTATTTTCTCCACAGGTCTCTGATTTGAAGGAAAACATGCTCTACCAGTTCCAGGTTCGTGCTGCAAACATGGCTGGTGTTGGCTTGCCATCTCTGCCTAGCCAGACCTTTAAATGTGAAGAGTGGACCATTGCTGTACCAGGTGTGTGTGTGTGTGTGTGTGTGTGTGTGTGTGTGTGTGTGTGTGTGTGTGTGTGTGTGTGTGTGTGTGTGTGTGTGTGTGTGTGTGTGTGTGTGTGTGTGAGGCAGATTTTAATACTATGGTTTAATAATCACTCATTTTCCTGTACTGGAGTGTTTTATATTTATAAATCTACTTGTGCTTAGGTCCCCCACATGACCTCCAAGTGCTGGAAGTACGTAAGGATTCTTTGGTGTTGCTCTGGAAACCACCAGTGTATGTAGGTCGTGATGAGGTCAATGGCTATTACATTGACATCAAGGAGGCTGATGCAGATTTTGAGAAATGGCGGGGAGTCAACGAGAAAGCTACAAGCAAAACATACATGAAGGTCTGTGCTAGCCTTCAAACTGACCGTAGGGGCATTGCTCTCAAACTTATTTACATCAAGATGATTTAAAAATGACATCAACTAGACAGCATATGAATTGTAAAATTCAGCAATTTCATCCACAGCAATGTTAAACAGACCGATGACATATGGATGACTTTAAAACATACTGCCACCATTGTGACTGGTGTTATGGTCTTGTCTTTAATATTGACATTTAAAAGTATTTAATAATCTAAAAAATGCACTTATTCAGTAGGTTTGAATCCTACATGAGAGTTTTAAAATAAATTCAAACACTATTTTCAATAGGAAATCCAGTTAATGTTATTATTCAATGAATAGTACATAAATATGCAATTTTATTGACTATTAATGAGAAAATGTGCCCAGTTTTGCTAGTTTAGCTATGCTAGTGCCGTGTGTCAGGATAGTGAATATAGTGAAATAATATATTCCCCTGAGGCTTGTTTAAATGTAACATTTTACGTTATTAACATACAAAACAAGAGGAGATGTTGAGTTATTCTCACTGCCCCATAGTTTGGAAACTCTGTGTATAAGAACAAGTTGACTGATGGTTTCACTTCGTGTTTCCAGATCAAGGACCTGAAAGAGGGAGTATCATATGTGTTTCGTGTACGGGCTCAGAACAAAGCTGGTGTGGGCAAAGCATCTGAAGAAACAGAACCAGTGTTGGCTGAGACTAAACCAGGTACTGTACAAAAAAATCTTTCTTTAGGGCCTCAGTGAACATGTGCTCAGATGCTAGCACAAACAAACATGATTATGTTATATGAAACATTGAAAACACTATGCAACAAAACAAAACCAATAAGTTAAATGTTGTCACTACCTTACTTTTAAGGAAACCCTGAAAAAAACTGAAGACCCAACATGCAAAGCATTAGATCAAACACAAAGGTTGCTTTCTCATTTTTAGGTACCATGGAGTTGCTTGTGGATGTTGATGACGAAGGTGTGATTTCAATGAACTTTGAATGTCAGAATCTCACTGCTGAATCCAAGTTCATCTGGTCCAAGAATTATGAAGAAATGAAAGACACTAACCGTTTGACCATGGAGACCAAGGGCAACAAGTAAGTGTGTGCAGGTACTTCAGTCACCTTTTAGGCTAAAATATTGATATATTATTATATAAGTATTCATTTTTCTTTGGCATTGGGCTTAAATGCATTAGCTTTTAAGTATTTCAAGAAATTTGCTCAGACATTTGAACGGCCACAATCATACCTATATGTCAGTATTATTAAAAAAAAAAGTAATCTTTTAATCTGACTTCTGCAGGTCCAAAGCCATCTTTAACAGTCCTTCCGAGGAAGATCTGGGTATTTACTCCTGTGCTGTTACACACACTGATGGAGCCTCCGCAAGCTACACCCTGACTGAGGAGGGTATGTTAACCTGTTGTGCAATCTTTAAACCTATAATCTCATGTTTAGAATAAACTAATTATATGTGTATCCAATTTGCCTCGTATCTATTCAACCACGAGACAGAAATTGCTTTATGTTTGTTTTTATGTCACACAACAGCACTGTAAAGTTTTATATGTTCATGTCAAGAGTGTATGTAAAACATTCTTACGGTCAGACTATTTGCAGAAGAGATTTCACTCTAACAAATAGCACATCTGGAAACAATGAATAATTTGAGCACGTATCACTGTGCAAAAGGTATTACTTTGTCAATTGTGCAAATGAAGATTTCAGCATGTCTTTGCTCATTAATTATATTTGAGGGTCATTTTAATTGCAGAGAATAATATTTTGACCTATAATAATAATATTCCTTTCATTGTTATGAGGTTGAGCTGTGACTGAACTGTGTTCATGTGCTATGACAGGCCTGAAGGAGCTGCTGAAGATCAGCCATGACCACAAATTCCCCAGTGAGTACTGAACATCATTCTGCTTTCATAACTGCCAATTTTTCAGATCATGTTTTACATTAGATTTATGTCCTTTGTGTATAACATGTATGTCTGGTTGATTCACAATGAGATCAGATGCATAATGATCTCCATTATCTAACTTGTTGAATCAAACATGGTCTATCAAACTCTGCTTTCTCATCTGTGTACCTTCTCTTTCCATTTTCTCTGTAGTTATCCCTCTGAAATCAGAGTTAGCTGTGCAGTTGTTAGAGAAGGGTAGGGTTCGCTTTTGGCTGCAGGCTGAGAAGATTTCTGCTAATGGCAAAGTTGAATACGTATTCAATGACAACTTGATCTCTCAGGGAGAGGTGAGCAGATATTTATGCACACACAATTTGATTCACTGGAGATTGTTTTCTCATAAACAGGACATCAGACTTATCTGATTTATTTGGTTGAGGTAATCAGGTTGCTTTTTAACTCAGTGCTATAAAAGTTATTTTGTTTGTATTCCAGAGTGTCTAATTGTCTGTTTCAGAAATATAAGATGAACTTTGATAAGAATACTGGAATTATTGAGATGTTTATGGAGTCACTGGGGAAAGAGGATGAAGGAACCTACACTTTCCAACTGCAGGATGGCAAAGCCACCAACCAGTCCAGCCTGGTGTTGATAGGAAATGGTACACACTCTCTCGGCCCATATTACACACACAAACTTCACAGCTTTACCAAATAAAGCTAATAAATTGGAATTAATAATTTCTCTCTTTTTTTTTTTTTTTTTTTTTTTTTGCAGTTTTCAAACAATTGCAGAAAGAATCTGAGTTCCAGAGGAAAGAATGGCACAGAAAACAAGGTAAGCATTTGCTAGAGAGACAGAAAAACACAGGACAGGAATTTCTTTTCATGCAAGCTAGCAAGAATATTATTTATCTCTGGCAAGTCAATAATAAATAAAATGTAGAATTGATGAAACTTTCTTACAGGGTAACAACCTGTTGTATCCTTCTAGATGATTTAAAGGTTCTGTCATAGAGACAGAAAAACCCTTGAACACATACCTGTAGACTGATGGCAGGAAATATGGAGTTGGTTAAAAAACCTTTACAAGCACTGGTTTAGCAGTACTACTTGTTTAGTTTTAAGTTGGTCATTTATTTAAGCAGGAAAAGCTAGGAATAACTTAATTTTGTGCTTTGAAACCATATTCTGGAATTCACGGTATGTGTTTATATGTGTGTTTAATCGCTCGCAGGTCCTCATTTTGTGGAGTATCTAAGTTACGAGGTCACATCTGAGTGCCTTGTGAGACTGAAGTGCAAAGTGAGTGTTTTATTCAGTTCAGTTCAGTTCAGTTCAGTTCAGTTCAGTTCAGTTCAGCATATTTCCATGTATGGAACTATTCTGAGTGTGTGTGTGTGTGTGTGTGTGTGTGTGTGTGTGTGTGTGTGTGTGTGTGTGTGTGTGTGTGTGTGTGTTTCAAGGTGGGTAACATGAAGAAGGACTCTGTAGCATTGTGGTATAAGGATGGAAGAGAGATCAAAGCCAGTGAGAAACTGGACTTTGCCGAAGGAGTGTTGACACTGGAGATTACTAAGGTGAAAACTTTAGAAATCCTTTTTGATCATTAATTTCTTGTTCTTAACAAATGACACCATGGGTTTTAACTGAATCATGAATCCTGAATACATCATTCAAGTGGGAGAAACTTAATAATCATAATAATTCATCAACATAATAGACTGTTCACCAGAGGCATTTAACAAGTTTTGAATGAGTATAATTTCTCTTTTTCTCCCTCTCTCTTTCTCTCAGTCACTTAGAATGTCTGCCTTTCTTTAATACCTGCATTTAAGTGTATTTTATGCTTTATTTTGTTTAGTTAGATCTGCATTTCTTGGGAAGTGATCACATTTTAATGTCTGAATAGTTACACTGTGTGTGTGTGTGTGTGTGTGTGTGTGTGTGTGTGTGTGTGTGTGTGTGTGTGTGTGTGTGTGTGTGTGTGTGTGTGTGTGTGTGTGTGTGTGTGTGTGTGTGTGTGTGTGTGTGTGTGTGTGTGTGTGTGTGTGTGTGTGTGCTAAAGATCTCTAAGAAGGATGCCGGTGTGTATGAGGTGATTGTAAAGGATGACAGAGGCCAAGACAAATCCACACTCAACCTGACTGACCAAGGTAGCTTGGTCTTTTGTTAAATATACAGTATGCATCTCTTTTTTCTCACTATGGAACTATGGGATTGTGATATACAGGTAGTAATCAGAGAATTTCTTGTCTCTCCTTTCAAGGATTTAAGGACCTGATGAACCATGTTTTCAGTGTCATTGGTGAGCCTGCTTTTTCCTTATGAATGAAATTAATGACATTATGTTTTATAATGTACTTGGATTGAAAGGTAGACCGGTTGATACAACTGAAAACAACTAATGGATTATCGTGATGTGTATGCCTAAAGTCAGATATGTTTTATAAATGGTATGAACGTTAAAGCCAAATAGTCATTATATTGTCAGAATGTGTAATGGAATACTACTGTACTGAAATACACATAGACTCGTTAAGTCTTACAATGCATTCAACTCTTGACTCCAACTTTTAGAGTTCACTTAAACCATATGGTTTGTGTTTGTGTAGCAAACTCTTCCACTCAACTGAAGATCCAGAGCAACGAGGAGGGCATCCGCCTCTACACATTTGTCAACTATTACAACGATGAACTGCTAGTCACCTGGCAACACAAGTATGTGTGTGTGTGCATGCATTTGTGTGTGCGTACTTGTGTCAGTATACTGTCTGAATGTGAGTATCAACAACATGCTTTAACATCTAGGGATTCAGCCATTGCCTTTAGTGATCGAATTAAGAGCGGTGTGGTGGGCGAGCAGCTGTGGCTCCAGATTAGTGAACCAACAGAGAAAGACAAGGGCAAGTATGCCATTGAGTTCTCTGATGGGAAAGGAGGACTGAAGAGAACAATCGAGCTGGCTGGACAAGGTATCAGCACACACACACACACACACACACACACACACACACACACACACACACACACACACACACACACACACACACACACACACACAATATTATTATTATTATTATTATTATTATTATTATTATTATTATTATTATTTAATTAGAATTATTATTATGTAACGCTGATCATTTATTTTGATGACAATTAATTAATTTCTTTTTCTGTTTTCATAAATACAGCCTATGATGATGCTTACGCAGAATTTCAAAGACTGAAGTAAGTCACTCAATATGTCCCTTAACTGTTTAATTTATTATAATGTGAATGTGTATTAGCTTCATCTATTTTACCTGTTTTTTCTTCCTGTAACTGTCTTGTGTTTTCACAGAGCTGCTGCCATTGCAGAACGCAGTAAGTACATGAGAGTGTGTGTGTGTGTGAGAGAGAGAGAGAGAGAGAGAGAGAGAGAGAGAGAGAGAGAGAGAGAGAGAGAGAGAGAGAGAGAGAGAGAGAGAGAGAGAGAGTCTCTAATGTATGTCTTGTCTTCTTTAGATCGTGCTCGAGTGGCAGGAGGTCTGCCTGATGTGGTGACTATACAGGAGGGCAAGGTACAAACTCAGGGCAACTACATGCCAGATTTATGTTATTTTAAATTCATTTGTTATTTTAAAATCAATCATAGTTGTAAATTCAGTCATAATTTTAAAATAGATGATAATAGTAAAATCAATCAGGACTCTTAGGAGAGTCAAAAAACTTATTTGGATGTTTCTTAGATGGTTGTAAGTTTTAGATTTCTACACTGATTTAACTTGGAACCTTTCTCAAGTCTGTATTTTTGAAACATTTCTCTATTATGTCACGATCATTACAATACAGTAACAAAATAAATCAAATAAAACATGTTTTTGACATCAACATGAATTCTAATCAAATTGTTTTTATAAAATATTTACGCTGCTGTGTTCATACCGGATAGCTCTACCTTTTTCACTAGGAGGCGATGTGCGTCCACAAACGTTATAAAAATAGTTTGCTAGCTAGACACCTACCTTTAAAAATGTGTGAGCCGAGGAATGTGGAACAGGATGGATTTATCACCTTGTTGCCTACTGTAAAAAGATTTATATCCATATTATCCAATTCTAATTCTCTAAACAACTTTTAATGGAATTTGTCTGAGTAAATTCTAAAAATCTAAAATTTGTTATGTTTTGTATGTCTGCGACAAACATCTCCTTGAAAAACTAACGTCATCTTAACATCTCTATTCTAGGCCTTGAATCTGACATGTAATATCTCAGGAGATCCTGTGCCTGAGGTGACCTGGCTGAAGAATGAGAGAGAGATGGTGTCTGACAGCCACTATGTCCTCAAGTTCGAGTCTGGCAAGTTTGCCAGCTTCACCATCACCTCTGTGAACACAAGTGACTCGGGAAAATACAGCATCTTGGTCAAGAACAAGTATGGCACAGAGAGCAGTGAGTTCACCGTAAGTGTCTTCATCCCTGACAATGTACCTGTCAAGAAAATGTAGAAAGCAACAAACACAACTGGGATTACAATGAAAAGCAAGTAAATATGTACAAAGGTTGAGACTAACAGAACCTGTTAATAAAATACCTTCTTAAAAGTGAATTTTAATCTTTTAACGTTGTACTTCCAAGCATACAAAAAGTCTCCGTCACAGCCAGGTGGGCAAATGTCTACGAGTATTTTCACTTTGAGAGTGTTATAGAATGGTGCTAAAATATGTCAGAGGTTAAAAATGAAAAAAACTTTTGGTCCAATTCTTTCCTTAACCACTACGTAAGTACCCCGGAATGACACAAAAAAATAGTAATCAGTGCTTTACTATCCTTTATTATTATATGTATAGGGTTAATAGTGCTCAGTAAAGTCATGCTGTATGGCTGAGGTTCCTGTAGTCAGTATTCAGAGTTTCCCCATAGTCAGGATTCTACAGCTAATTCCCATGAATTGCCCCTTACTCACTGACTGAAATAACTGACTGGAACCTTTCCTATTGGCATCATTAAACTTCTGTCTCAAAAATGTTATCTATTGTGTGATCTATCTCAGGACTAAAGCAGCACTTTAGTTTTAGTCTCTTATTATGTTTTGTGTGAATTGCTTTATTGTAAAAGTTCTGTAACGCTGATGTGTGCATGACAGCTTAGGTATTGAAGAGATAGCGAGCTCCCTGAAGATCTGATATGTTTCATTTAGTGAGGAATTTGTCGATCATATGGCACTGATGTGTCTTGTCATTAATAAATCACCGCATGTTAATTAAGGCTTCACATCCTGTCACGTTTGAGTGCATATAACATCTTTTCCTAAGTCTGCATCACAAACTGCACCTCTTCTTGAACACTGCTTAGAAATTGTAATATCACCTTTCACTGTGTTAATGTTTTGGCACCACTTCTTGTGTCTCTCTGAGATGATGATGTCACTTTCCTGTTACCAATAAACAGAGTACATATTCCCTCACATCCCTCTCTGTGTCTCTCATTCACTTTGATCTCCTCCAATTCTCTATTCCTTTACCTTTCTCCCATCCCTCACTCATGTTCCTGTGTCTGCTGTGGATAAAGTTCCCATGGATACCTAAGAAGAGCTTCATCAATACTATACAGTCACTTTCTAACACACAGTCTCAGCCTAATTTACACACAAACACAAAACTACACAGAATAACACTATCTGTTCCAAATACTGTTTGAGATCAGTATGAGTTTCTCCAAAATTGTAGTATATTGAATTTAGTGTCCCAAAGGTCAACAGATGGTCTGCTAGATTTTTAAGTGTGGACTCCCACACACACACAGACAAGGCAGGCCATAAGTATTGTATTAGTAGATTCAAATAATGCCAAATCTTCTTTAAATCTTGCCAAGTGCTAAAGAAACTATACATAAAAATGGATGTGTACTGTACTCAATTACTAGGAGAAGCATTGAGAGAAAGATTTACATGAGTGTCAAAGGTCAAAATCACAAACATTTGACTGAACAAAAAAATTTACATAACTAACAGCATACTGAAACACACTGCAGGAAGCTAAGCGACAGTCGGTGGAATTCAAACAACTGATCCCTTGTCACATCCAGGAGCTGGTGGCTTGCTCCAGAGCTCTGTACTATGATGCAGGGACAGGGGTGTAGTTTAAAGGCCTCCAGTAATCAGAACTAGCAGTAACACATCAAACTCAAATGTATACCACAATCAAGTGAAACATGTAGTAGTGATTTATATGGTAATATTGTTAGTGTTCTAAAGCTTTTGTGAGTTTATCATAACTAATCAGAAACAATACTAAGCCTTGCACATGTTAGTATCAGCCATACTGTATATTGCCTCACAGCACATAATGTAGTTTAAGTTAACAAAAAGCAGCCTTGTGTTGTATTAGCGAAAATGTATTTTTTATAATTTCCATTATTATCAACAACAACAACAACAAGGTTGTTCTCACTAGACATCACATAGTGCCGTCATGTGCTATATATATTATAATGCATTAATATAATATATAATATATATATATATATTTTTAGGGGTGGTGGTTGTGTTGGGTGGTGTTTGGGGGGGTTGTTGCTGGGTAGTTGGGGCTTCAGAGGCTTGTCAAATGTGTAGAGCAGATGGGTAGAGCAGTACCTATTCCGGTCAGCAGGGGGCACTGGACTGTAGTCATTCATTCATTCATTGGAAGAGTTGGTGAGGTAATAATGCAACTGTTCCTCCAATGTTTGAATATCAGAATGTAAGTTTGTAGTTCTGATGAAATCAAATAACTTTAATCAATAAAATGTTGGTTCACATCATAAATATATTAATAAATGTATTATTAATTATTATTATTACATTATTTAATCTTTGCATTCATTGCTTTTGGTTTCATTTCTTTTAGTTTTTTTTTATTTGGAATATTGTCTTGGTGAATTTGTACATTATTAGCTAAATTTTATTTCACTCAGAAAACAAATTTGCCATTTGAGTAAAACAGCAAATAGCTCATTAATTTACTTATGATTTCTTAGTTTGCTATCCATAGGACTGAGATTAATGTTGTGATTGCATTGGTAATACCAATAATGGATGCTTTTGCATTTGTCAGACCAAGGATATATTTGGGATCTAATCTCAGGCTTCTTGTCATGCAAGTGACTGGTTCTGTGATGTAAATGATACACACATAAGGTATTCGTGGAAGACTAACTAATGTAAACCTTGACTTGATTAAATTAAAATCATAGAAATTTCACAGATTACTACAATGTATATTGTATATGGAATATACTGTTGAGTTTAAAATGCTTATTTGTATTTTATTTACAGTATTTAGATTTCCCTATACAGAGGGACATATTTAAGGGCTTTGGAGTCCTCACACTAGATCACTTGGTCAGGGGTAAATATACAATCAGTGAGATTTTGTGAAAATATTCACTATTGACATTAATGCAAGAATCAGGAAAAAAGTGATTTAAAAAAAACCCCACATATATTTACACATAAAACAAATCATTAAATTGACAAAAAAATTACAAAATAAAAAATGACTGTCGGTTCTGTCTCCATATAGCCTTAAGATACAAGATAAACAAATGCCTCGGCTGACAGATGTGCTTGCCTATTATACCTAATATTATGTTATTACATTTTTACTGGCATAGAAATGAGGTTAAATAACGTCTACCTCAGATATACCATTATCATTCATTTAGAGCCCAAATAAATTTCACTTTCTTTCCATACAGCCTTTGGCTTAATCATTCATTTTGTTCTCCCAACTGTCTGTATGCTTCAACTTTTATAGCACTCTTTGGGCTTCATTAACTGCAAATGCTGTGTTGTTAACACCTTTGCACTTCATAGGTGATCCACATATATACGGGAATACAAAGAAAACCGGCACTTCTGAAACCTTTTTAAATCTGATAGAAAATATTATTCAGTTGGAAATTCCTTTATTCACTCCAGCTTGTTAGAAATTTGGGGTCAGAACACAAGGTCAGCTGTGATTCAGCATTTATGGAGCAGAGAGATTAAGGGCTTTGCTTGGCAGTGCTGGAACTTGAATCCCTGACCTTCTGATCAGTAGTGTCTGATCCCTGCTCTATACAATACATTTATTTACAAACAAGTTTAGTAAAACACTAAATCAACAAAGCCCATTGTGAGTATATTTCTAATGGCACTCACTTATGTCCTCACTTTTCTAGTTGGAAGTCACAGAGAACATGGGCGATCTGGGTGTGGTTTCATACCTGAATGATGAACATGGCAATGTGGTGATTCGGCCCACAGCTTGCTTATATAAGCCTCCAAAACCGAACATATCAAAACCAGCCACTTCTTCTACACCAACACCAAAACCTTCTTCCATACCACCCCTCTCTCCAACATCAACTACCCCATCAGAGGAGATGCCCAAGAAGAAAATGACAGATGAGAAAAAGAGGGAGAAAAAGAAAGTGATGAAGAGGAAAGGTAAGATCAAGTCATCAGAGGTCTTAATTATAAACACATTTCATATGTACAAAATTATTTATGAGCCACAAGCAGATATTAAACTCTTCCAGTTCAGATTTCTAACCAGTGCTCTTTCATCCAGACTCTGTTATTCTGAAAATCCCTACTGGAGAGGCAGAGTCACAGGACCTTTCTCCTACAACAACACCTGCTGGAACAGGAACAATGCCTCTCCCTGATCCAGGACCTGAGGCATGATCAGCTGATGCATGAGAGTGAGTGATGTAGTGAGTGAAGTGAAGAAAAAGGAAATAGCCTAGATTGTCAGATAGTAAAATGAAAAGACAGATTTTCTTAGTACCAGTGTGCTGAGCACGTGTGCTTGTGTGGTGTGAGGTGTTAAAGGTCACTTGCCCAATGCTCTGTTAAATACATTTCACTACAACAGGCAAGAATCCCAGTGTGTGCATGAGTAAAACTGTATTTCATTTGATTCACATATTATTAAATAAACAGTTGATTGATGGTGAATAATCTTTGTGTCGAATGAATGTGAAAATACATATTATATAATATATTTACATATATTTTTTTTAAATGAATGTGAAATGCAGACTTCCTTAACCTCCTACGACCCGGTGTCCACATACGTCTATATCACTGCATCTAAAATGCAAGGCCAAACCAAAGCTCCGGTCTTAGGAGGTTAAATTAAAGTAGGCGCCATATATCATCTAATTGTACTGTACTTCATAAGGATAGACTGGATAATTGGATAATATATATATATATATATGAATCACAAGGTATTTGTACACAGTTTTGTTATAAACAGATAGAAAGCTAGAGCACAGATAGGCGCAGAAAATCAAAACAAAATAAAAAGAAACCCACTTGTCTAATGTTCTGCTATATGAGTTGCCAACTTATTATGAACATTTTCTAGTTGCCTGTCCTGTTTTCTAGTTGCCTCTCCAATAGAGTTGTCATCCAATATTTTGTTGATGTTAAAAAAAATACACTTAAACACTTAAACACACTTAAGCACTTATACTCTAAAGTACAGAGCACAGATATCAACATCACATATTTTTTTGTATCCTTAAAATACATATTTTTTTCTATATTTAAATTATATTCAATAATGAATGTATGATATGGATTATGGATATGAATTTCATAAAATATTGAAAAATGTTTATGATTATATGCTGTAAACAACAGTAGGACGGTAATGTTAAAACAATATCAACTGTGGCATTGCAGGAGGTGTTGGGAAAGGTGCAGTTAGCTATAAGACAAAAAAAACAATGTCTTATTGGGTTAACTTCATAAAATAAGTCAATTCATAAAATAAAGAAAATCAAAGAACCTATCATATAGGGTCACGGTTTTCATGGAAATCAAAAAACTTTAAAAATATAAATAGTGCAAAAAATATTTTTGCACCATTGATGATAATATCCACAGACACCTCCTTGGCTATTCATGCAACCCATAACTGCTATACAAATACAGGATAGAGTTCAAAAAGTGAAGAACAGAAGGGATATTAAGTTACATGCTAGAACGTGTTAAAACTATCCATTATGCATATCCAAAAACAGGACAAACAGGAACAGCATTATACATTTTAAAGAGGATTTACTGATGGGACCTCGATGAACACTGTAGAATTGGTATAAATTCAGATGGCATGTATGTTGGTAGAGGAGGTTGTGGTGTGTGATGTCAATATATGGCATTCAAACATATGTCAGGTCAACAGATCAAGCAGTAGGTAGTAAGTATGGTTCAGTTTGTATGAAAATCAGCAGTCCTTGGAATTAAAAGACATATAAAATGGGTCAGAATCACTCAAACTAGATAATCCCACTTTAACAGTCGAAAACTTGGGTCATACTAATCTTCTATTTTTTACAACATATGTTAGCTGAATACAGCACTTTGTGAATTATAACAAGTAAAGGAAAAGGATGAACATGTTATAGAGTATAGAGTAGTGTGCCACAACACCTACTTAGCACACTAATTCACTGTAGTATGTGGTTAGGTACTTAGCCTCAGAGTTGAGTCACGTGAATTACAGTCAGTCCACAGGGCTGGAGAGTTGTGTATAAACTCTGACACGAGAGGAGAGGAGATAAAGAGTCTCAGCAGGCTACAAAGACAGCTTTTCACTTATAGTCATCAAATGCATACCTAAAAAGAAGAATGTGAAGGAATGCATCTTGAGGCTTGGGCTACATCTCGGAAGAAAGGAGGAAAGCTGAGTGAACCTGAATACCTTGTTTTAGGTGAGATGAGTCTGTAAAGGTTGTGAAAGACTATGATTTTTAGTAGCTTGTGAAATAATAAAATGTCATTCATGAATTATTTTCTCGTATAAACTTTTTATTGTTACAGAGTTTGTTGTTTAGCATCATAGGTTAGGACCAGAGATAAAAACATACTTTGTGAGCCGTACAGTACTTCCTGTAACATCAGATCTAATCAGATTTTTAGTGTTGTCTTAATCACCAAAAGTCTTACAATAGTTTTTGTTTAAAATTTGTGATAATGTGTATATAATGTCATTTTCCCATATAAAGCAACAACGAATGATAAATGAGAGGGGGGTGGGTGGGTGTGAGAGAGAGCGAGAGAGTTTGAGTGAGTGAGAGAGAGAGATTTGGAGAGGGAGAGAGAGACGTTTACTGGTTAATCTGGATAAAAGGCTTAATGCTGTTGAGAAGAACAAGAAGATCAAGGGAAAGTGTCCACTCGTACACTGATGCTGAAGAGCTTACAGACCTGAGGTCACCTGTTTATGGATCTGTATCTCTAATAACAGAATTGATGCATCTGTCATTTTCAGCCTGTATAATTACTAAAGGTTTAAAGATCCCAAGGCATTCTACTGTAGATTATAGTGTGCCAGAGAAACATTTACTACAAGTTCACACCCGACTGCAGACAGAGTCAGGATGTGGTTAGTGCACATATCCTTTTCTGTGTCTGTGAGAACAACTGCTACATGTGAACACAACACATGCTTTCATTAGAACAAGTGCGTATTTTACTGTATCCGAGGAAGGGTCAGGGTGTTATGGACCACTAATATCCAACAAATCAAGACCAACAGAGGTTCCTACTAGCCTGATAGTCATGCTGGCTGCATCATGCCTAATGGTAGAAATGTGCACTTATAGTGTATAAGCCTGAGAGAATAAGTTGTGTGTACTGACTGGAGATTAGGGATTAGAGAAATGTGACACAGTTCTGAAATATATGGAAAATGCTGACACACGCAATACTACAGCTCAGAATAATATTTCCCTAATTTATCTTTCATGTGTTGGTAGGGGCACGTGGCTTAGTGATTAGCATACTTGCCTCGCACCCCGAGGCTGGGGTGTGTGGTTTCCACCTCCACCCACTGTGCATGAAGTTTGTATGTTTTCCCTGTGCTTCAGTCTCCTCCCCAGTCCAAAGACATGTAGCAGTAGACATATAGGCATTTCTAAACTGACCGTAGGGCTGGATAGGGTCCCTGGGATAAGGTCCAGGATCTGTGCAACCCTCTGTAAGAAAAGTGCTGCATTAAATGGGTGGATGGAGGCAAACAATAATACCTTGATAATGTATCAATAGTTTACGATAGCAAAAGAAATGTGTCTCTTAACCTTTTTTTACATAATAATTTACATCAAATACCATTTTTATTATCATTATTATTGTTGTTGTTGTTGTTGTTGTTGTTGTTGCTATTATTACATATAAATATATATATAATATTCATGTAAATTAAATTGTAAAACAAACCAATAAATAAGATTTTGCTTTGTCTCATCTTTAAAATATTTTAGGTTTCATCTGAAAGTATAAAGAACTTATTAATTCGAATATTTGAAAGTTCATGGGTAAGAGGAATTAAAAAAAAAATAGGCTATAGAAAACAAATGCAAATTATTTCAGACACACAAGCAGAATGGAAAGTGCTGTATTTTTCTTACTCTCGTTGAGTGTATAAGGGACAGAAATATCAAGCACCACCGTTTATAAAATATTACCAATACAAAATATATCCGATGTGGATTTGTACAGGTGAATTGTGGGTGCTGATTCAGGATCGTTCATGGACATCATTTCACTAGCAAATATAATGAGCAGAGATTTGCATCGAGTTGCTGCTGCTCTGTTTAAAAGTCTCACTGGCTGTTTCTGGCTCTTTTTCACAGGTAAGCAGTATGAACTATGTAGGCCAGTTGCTGGGGACAGTACGGGAGCTGTATAAAGGCCTAAATCAGGCTACTCTTTCTGGCTGCATTGATGTGGTGGTGGTGATGCAGCCTGATGGATCTTTCCAGTGCTCACCTTTCCATGTCCGCTTCGGCAAGCTGGGAGTTCTGCACTCCAGAGAGAAAGTGGTAAGTGGATGGCAACAGCATTATACTAAAACATCCGTGGATAAATACTTAAAGTCTATGGATTATTATTCATTCATTCATTCATTTTCTACCGCTTAACCGAACTTCTCGGGTCACGGGGAGCCTGTGCCTATCTCAGGCGTCATCGGGCATCAAGGCAGGATACACCCTGGACGGAGTGCCAACCCATCGCAGGGCACACACACACTCTCATTCACTCACACACTCACACACTACTATTGTCCAGAGATGCCAATCAACCTACCATGCATGTCTTTGGACCAGGGTAGGAAACCAGAGTACCCGGAGGAAACACCCGGGGCACGGGGAGAACATGCAAACTCCACACACACAAGGCGGAGGCGGGAATCGAACCCCCAACCCTGGGGGTGTGAGGCAAACGTGCTAACCACTAAACCACCGTGCCCCCGTCTATGGATTATTTACAGTTTATTTAACAGCATACAAGAGTCATTTTTACACATATAATAGTTAATATTATTGCTGACAATTTCTCTCCCAGTTATTAGGTTCTGGGGTAAGTTTGGTCTTGACAAAAATACAGTACTGCATAGATCTTTATTACAGTTTAATTGTGCATGTTTTGTTCACTTCTTCTATTTGGATATTTCTATTTCTATTTTTCACTGCAATCAGACTGCATTAGTGATGTTTTTGCAGCCTAGTTGAAAGAAGAATTTTTTTCCCCTCTTAATCTGCAGATTGACATTGTGGTTAATGGGACACCAGTTGATCTGCATATGAAGCTGGGTGATAATGGAGAGGCTTTCTTCGTCCAGGAGACCCAGCAGGCTGATGTGAGTCTCCTTACAAAGTCTATATAGTGCAACAGAAACATGCAAATATTTTTGATTGGAAGTGTATCAAAGTTTAAATGAATGTGAAATTGTTTGCACAGCAGAAAGGTGTCAAGTTATTTTTAAAGCCACAGTGGCGGAAAATTTAACCCGGTACAGTTAATAGGAGGTGAAAGGTACAAATAGATAGTATGAGTGGACACTAACTATGCTTTTAAGGACAAAGTAGTAAGTGAAAGTGTAATGCAGTGAACATGAGTGATATTTAAACTGGGAGAAGCTTAGAATTGTTTTCAAAATTGTTTTAATATATATATATTTTTTTTTAAGAAGTTTCTGTTGTTGTAATTAAAGGAATTGGTCCCTGCCCATCTGGTTACTTCACCAATCCCAACTGAGGAACCAAAGTTCTGGGGCCGGGACCCTCATATGTGTGAATCGTGCAATGAGAACGGAGGAATAGAGGATGAGGGGAGCACCATGATAAAAAAGAAGAAAAGAAGAAAGAGAAAACAAAAAACAACTGAGCAGAGGAGAGAAGAGTCAGAGTTATTATTATTATTATTATTATTATTATTATTATTATTATTAATTATATTTTATTTTTATTTTATTTATTTTTTTTATTTATCCTAACAACTTAATGTATTCCATTATACTATTATTGTTCATACTTACAGTCTTGCTTTTGTGCATACAGGATGTCATTAATCTGTGCACAGAGGGATTCAGCTGAACACAGACAGCATATTCCTTCTCGCCACATAGATAATTACCCACTGTCTGATGGAGACTGGGCTCCAGACACGTGCGTATACAAACACACACACACACACACACACACACACACACACACACACACACACACACACACACATACACACACACATTCTCTCTCTCTCTCTCTCTCTCTCTCTCTCTCTCTCTTTCTTTCTTTCTTAATCTTTGTATTTAACCCTATCTCTTACTTTACTTACTTATTCCCTCACTCAGTCCAATACTCTTTCATCCACTCACACTTACTCTCACTTCCACAAGGGGGCGCTGTAACATAAGCAGCTTTTATGCGTATTATTCCAGGCTGATGAGGTGATGAAACAGAATTTCAGTTTTTATTTCATGAAATTTAGACGTGTTAAACAACTCAGTACATGATATCTTTAGTTTCAAACCACCATTTATCAAGTGATCAAAATATTGGAGCCTGTGACTGATGACGTTTCTTGCTTTCCAGCTGTTTGACTGTTTATATCTCGGCATTTATTAAGATTTTAATCCAGCCTAAATATTCAGAGACTTATTCACGTATTCAAAACACACACCTTCCAAAAAACCTTCCTGATTTTTTATTTTTTGAATGTTTGTCACACTTTAATGTTTCAGATCATCAAACAAATGTAAATATTAGTCAAAGATAACACAAGTAAACACAACATGCAGTTTTTAAATGAAGATTGTTATTATTAATGGAAAACAAAATCCAAACCCACATGGCCCTGTGTGAAAAAGTGTTTGCCCCCTAAACCTAATAACTGGTTGGGCCGCCCTTAGCAGCAAAAACTGCAATCAAGCATTTGCTATAACTTGCAATTAGTCAGTTACAGCGCTGTGGGAGGATTTTCGTCCACTCATCTTTGTAGAATTGTTGTAATTCAGCCACACTGGAGGGTTTTCGAGCATGAACCACCTTTTTAGCATCTCAATAGGATTCATGTCAGGAACTTTTGACTAGGCCACTCCAAAGTCTTCATTTTGTTTTTCTTCATTTTGGACTTGCTGGTGTGCCAACACTTTTTCACACCACTGCATATACTAACACAAATCTTTTGCTTGTTATATTAACAGTACGGTGTCAGAGTCTAGCTCTCCCAAGAGTGACTCAGAACTGGCAGTAAGATCACCAGAAAACGTCATCCAGCATAACAAGCATATGCAGTGGACATGGGGAGAACTTCCAGAAGCCACCAAGGTATAGACTCAGTGGATCCAATCAACCTGCATATTCTCTTCATAGAAGTATTCATTTAGGATGCTTAACCAAAATCCTTTTTTTTTTTGACTTGTTTTTCCACTCCTAGTATGAATGCATTACTAATCATTTTAGTAGGCCCTAAGCTCCAAGTACCAATTCAATGGCAGCTTTTATTATACATTAGGGTGTAACTCTATTGGGTGTCCGCATGAGCTCACTGGTTGTTTTGGGTGTAGTTACATGCTGTCTGTTTTGGGTGTAGTTTAAAGTATCTGACTTTAGTTGGGAACAGTTAGTGTATAAATTGAAGAAAAGCTTCTTCTGTGTGTCAATACACGCATGAACAATTAAAGTGAATTATTTCTTCAGCTTTATTCTGTCTTTTTTATATTTAAATGTTATTCTAATTCAATCTACCCTACTACCTTAAATCCACTTGCTACACTTAACACCTTGAACAATTCTCACCAGTCTATGCAGGTATGAGTTGTGTGCATTTAAACCCAGGTAGGAATGTGTGTTATTGTACTAGTGTGTAATGGATATTGTCATTTATGTCAGCTGCTATGTAACAAAAACAAATTATTTGCACACGTAAGTGCACTTCACCATTAAAGATGGATTCTTATTCTCTTATTTAATTTTTAATTTTTAGCATTACTTACTAATTATAGCAAACAGTTTATGTATGCTTGATGTTCAGTAGTTTTAATTATAGTAATTCTATTTCTTTTGTTCCTTCACATATACCTGCTAATAGTTAAGTTGTAGAGAATGGTCGGAGCCTTCGAAGACAATCAGCATTATACCAACAGACAGTACTCACTTTCGGGTCATCGACAGCTTAAAAGCCGTGGCAACAGAGATAGAGCAGAGGACAGAACCTGCTCAGACAATCATCAAACCTCAGCCTCAACCTGCCACCTCGAAACAAGAACCTCAGCTACAGCTACAGCCCATAATAAGCCACACAGACATTAAAATACCCAAACTAAAACCTCTACTACATGGATCAGAATCTCATTATTCTGAACCTGACCCTGATCCTCAAACACAAGGGAACACGTCATGTCTCTACAAGTCAGAAACTCCAAATGTGCACCACACAGAGGGTCAGACATGCAGACTAGACCACCACACACCCCAAACTGAACAATATACATCAAAGTCAAAGTCCTCAGGGTCAAAACCTGATTCTACTGGTTCAGTGGAGGGAAGCCAGCTACCTGTATGTGCGGCTCAGACTGATGCTGCTTGTCTACTCAGGGACAAACCAGACACAACCTGCAAAAGGAAAGGTAAAATTGGTTAACAACACACACACACACACACACACACACACACACACACACACACACACACACACACACACACACACACACACACACACACACACACACACACACACACACACATACTGTAAACACACCAAACAACAGAGTAGAAAATTAAAGGTTTTATAGAATAAATGTTCTCCCATGCTGTAAGCACTGTACTGTAAAACATGACAGCCCCAATAAGTAAACATATTTCTTCTCTTCAACTCCAAGTGACTTCACAATTTAGATTATTGAACTTAAGTTTATAAGTTTCCATAAATAAAAACTTAAAGCGCTCCACAGTCTTAAGTACTTGTGAGTTAAAATTACGCTCATCTTCTTGTGCCTGGAAATGTCTTCCAGTGTGATCATTACCACAGTTGATTACTGGCTGCTGCTCCATTTTAAAAGTAGAGGGTTTTTCAACACAATTGTAACATTTTATAGTTATCTACATTTGTACCATTACACCCATATGTGTTTTTTAACATCCCAGTCAAAATGTAGCTGAATTCCCCTTTGCTGTTATAATATCCCCCTCTCTTCTGGGAAGCCTTTCTACTAAATTTTTGAACAGGACCCTAGGGATTTGTTCTCATTCAGCCAAAAGTGCAGTAGTGAAGTCAGGCACAGATGTGGAGTGAGGAGGCCTGGGGTGCAGCTGGCATTAAGGTTTATCCCAAAAAGTGTTCATTGGGATTGAGGTCAGGGCTCTGTGGAAGACCATGAGTTCTTGAACTCCAACCTTGTCAAAACATGTCTTTATTTTTGGCCTTGCTTTGTGTACGGGGTAGGTGTCATGCTGGAATAGGTTTGGACACCATATTTCAAGCGAAGGGAAATCTGCATACAAAGATAATCTAGACAGTTGTGTGCTTCCAACATTGTGGCAACAGTTTCAGGAAAACCCACATATGGCTGTCATGGGTTGTTCAAATAATTATGTGTGGGTTTGTTTGTATGTTTAATATGTGTCTGTATGTAATTAAGGATTGAGGAAAAGGAGTCAGCATCAGGGTCCAGAGGACATCTACCTGGATGACCTCACTGCATTAGAACCACATGTTGCAGCTCGCTACTTCCCCAGAAGGTACACACACTTCAGCATTGCTATGGAAATGTGTCCCCTGTTGTCCACTCATTTCCGTGAGTACTTTGAGTATGAGAAAGCGGTTTATTTATAGGTGTGTACAAATGGATCTGTATATGTGTGTGTAGTGAGTCAGTGGAACAGTGGGAAGAAGGGTGTGTTCGATGTGGTTCTCCTCAGTCAGTGGGTAGCGCAGCCGCAGACAGCGGGACAGATTGTCCCTCTGACTCCACACTGGACCTGCCGACCGTATCGCTGTCGCTCTGTGGAGGCCTCGGAGACAATGCTCATGTTAACAAGGGTACACACGCATGTTGACAAACATAAATATACATGTAATATTTGTTCAAATATTAGAAAATCTGATAAAGTCACCCACAACTAAATAAAGGCAAGTCAGAATAGCATCCTACAGAACTGTAAGAATATCTCCTTTACATTTGGGATTATATTACAGAGAAGTTTCTGGAACATATTGTCACCTATAAGCAGTTTGCTGACAACCCAGGCATCATCGAAAACCCAAACATGGTGGTCAAAATTGACAACAGGTTAGTTAGCACTATAATATTGATAGCTTGATGCTATAATAATGTAAGATTATAGTTTTGCTTGATGCCTCAGTCTCAATCAGATGCTTTCTGATTATTCCCTCAGATACTATAACTGGACTCTGGCTGCTCCACTTATCCTTAGTATGCAGGCCTTTCAGAAAACACTGCCCAAGGTTTGACTTTAGAGCTTATTATGTAAAAGATTGTAAAGGTAAAAAACTCATTAGGAGGATAATATCACATATCACACATGATTGTTGTGTTTGTGTGGGATGCAGGTGGCTGAGGATAACTGGGTGAAACAGAAAATGCCAAAGAAAACAAATCGCTGGTGGTTCTGGAGGAAGAACAGTGTACAACAGGTATTTATATATTTGTGTGCAAACAGTACCGTGTTAGTTCCTTTTTTTTAATATCTGGCTACTTTTCTGCAGTCAGAGACCCAAAATCCAGCAAGAAATACTATCTGTGAAAACCCACAGCATTATCCTGAGCGCCCTGATCTGCAGTAAGCACAGTCTCACTGACATAAAATACAAGCTATAAAAGGATTCTGTGTACTTCCCTGTGTATCTGACTTCTCTTTGTCTTTCTTAAATTCTTTCCATTTTCTTCCTTCCTCTTCTTTCCTTTTTCTTCTTTCCTTTCCTTCCTTCTTTCTGTTTTCTTCTTTCCTTCCTTTTCTTTCCTTCCCTCTTTCCTTCCTTCATTTTCTTTCCTTCCTTTTCTTTCCTTTTTCTTCTTTCCTTCCATCCTTCTTCTTTCCTTCCTTCCTTCCTTCCTTCCTTCCTTCCTTCCTTCCTTCCTTCCTTCCTTCCTTCCTTCCTTCCTTTCCTTTTCTTTTCTTTCCTTCCTTATTTCCCTTTTATTTCCCTCCCTCCTTCCTTACCTCCTTCCCTTTTCTTTCCCTTTTTTTAAATAATTAAACAACTGCCCAATATATTCTAATTTATAAAAAATATAAAATATTAATTTATAAATTAATGTAATTTATTTTAATAAGTATGTTGCTTAGATAAATGTAAAGATTTACACTATGTCTCTATTTTCCTAATTAATACTTTAACATTCACTAACAGTTGGAGTGTTCTTAGTTAGAATGGTAAGAAAAAATAAAGCAAAACCTCTGAAGACTTTTATTCAGAACTCCTACTTTATACCTCTAACAAGATACACAATATAGTTTTAAAGAATATACACTGATATTTGATATTTAGTAATATTCAGTATATCAGTATACTGTATAAAGCAAACTGGGCTGTATTCTAACATACTGTAATATGACTAACTTTGTCTTATTTGAAATGTTATTGTTTTTCCAGGCAGAAGGCAACAGCAGACTCGTCCACCGATGAAGACTCTAAGGAGCTAAACACAGCTGTGTGTGTACAAGTAACAGGCTACACACATACACACTCTTACAAGAAATCACTACGGCTCTCATCAGATCAGATTGTAAGAAGCAAATTTGGTATTCTTTTTTCAGATATGTAACATATTTGACAAAGTGACTGAGTTGTCCTCGTCTACGTATTTGTATGTCTCTAAAAGGCGACTTTGGGCCTTAAGGAGGGGCCGAACGATGTGGTGTTCAGTATCACAACGCAGTACCAGGGCACATGTCGCTGTGAGGGCACCATCTATCTGTGGCACTGGAATGACAAGATCGTTATCTCTGACATCGATGGCACCATCACTAAGTATGTTATCACTATCAACATTAATACAGATATCAATGGATATGCCTAGTATCTTTGTTTCCTTATAGAAACAATGGAAGGAAAACTAAAGTGATTTAGTAAGGTGTTGGGCCACCATAAGATACCAGAACATCATCATCAACTATTAACAGACATCACATTCACTGTGGTCACTGAATGACCTCTCACACACCGAATAGGTGTAGAGTGATGCTGGAAAAGAACCCATCAGGATAGCAGTGTTTTATCATAAGATGAAGGTGAAGTTAGAATAACTTTAGACTAACTTGCAGTGACTCTTACATTGTCTCTCTACTTCTACCTCAATCTATAGTTTAAGGTGCACCGTAGCTATAGAGTTAGCATAATGCTGTATTCCTGAATGTATTCTTCGCTAACCAGAGTATTACCCTCATCTTAGAAAGAGTTCTTAGTGCCCTAAAATATGTTAAATGATCAAGAGTGGGATTTTTTTTTACCAGTTTAGCACCACTCTAAGAAATTATAGTGGTTAAATTGTATTTTGAGTTATGACAGGGATTTTTGTGGATAAAGATAAGAAAAGGAAAACCAAAAAGTTCTTGGAAAAACCAAAAGCTTTATAAAATCACAAAGGAACAGAAAATTCTGATTTATTGTACTCATTTCTTACTCAATTTTTACCTTCACTAGATGTCACCCATCCTGCTTAGAATACCCATTCATTTTTCATTTTCTAAAGCACACAGGGTTTCTGAGAACACACCAGATCGTGACCCTTAGAGATGTTCTAGCTTCCCTTCTTATCGCTTTTTGATGCATTATGACTTCTGCCTGTTAATCTATCAAGGGGCTTCTGATCTTAAGCATCCTATCCATATCCTGGTACAAACTGAATTGATCAGTCAGACTTGCTGGAGCCTGTCTAGGTGATGAAAAGTGTTTGTTCTACTCTTCTACTGATAACAGTGAACTTCCCTTTGGCATGTAGGCCTCAGTCCAGTGTTACATTTAGACTAATGTTCTAAACAGACTAAACAGACTGTATGCAGTATAAAATAGGTAATAGGAAAATGTATTTTTTTATTCTTTTCCACTGAATGTGATTTATTTGTGTGTTTTGTTAGCCAAAATAATAATATTGTTTTAAATATACTTTATATATACTACACGACTTGTTTTCAACCTGCCTAAATTCTCCCACCCCACACCACTGCTGTGCTCCCTTCACTGGCTTCCAGTAGCTGCACCCATCAGATTCAAAACACTGATGCTTACCTACAAAGCCAGAAATGGTCGAGCTCCCCCTTAGAGCCCTTATCACTCCTCACACTGCACCTTGCTCCCTCAGAGCTACCAGCACCACTTGACTGGTCCCACCATCTCTCAGGGTAAGAGGTTGGTATACAGCAAGACTATTTTCTGTTCTGGCACCGAGGTAGTGGAATGACCTTCCTCTAGGGGTCCGAACAGCTGAGTCACTATTGAGTGACTACATGACGAGTGAAGACCCACTTATTAATGAAACTAGCTTAAACCACTTAAACTAGCACTTTTCCCCCTTGCTTGTTATGTGTATGTTTAAAATATAAAAATAAAAAAACTGAAGAGATTTAGGTTTGGTTTGGTTCACTAGTTCTGTAAACTAGTGGACCAGAGTTAATGTATTCATCGAGACTTGAAAGCACTTTTATACGTCTCTATGGATAAAGGCATCTGTTGAATGCTGCAAATGTAAAATGTAATACTTTAAAATACTATGATAGATACCAGGAAATACTAGTTCCTTTGTTCAGTCATTTGTATTCTTTATAGTTCTTACACCGGCTCCGCTAAAGCCGAACTTCCATTTCCCTTAAAAGGCTTGAAATACAGATTATGGATGTTTTGTCTGTATCTGTAATTAGATTTAAAACGGAAATGGGCTTTTTTTTTTTAATTAAACATGAAAGCTAACACTATGGCCTCAGAATCACTGGCACTGGACTGGTAAAAAAAAAACACCATGAATCATTCAATTTCATAATGGGCCTCAACTTCACTGGGCTGTTAGTATAATCCCACCTACAGTGTCATTATTTTTGTTGCTATATTTTCAAACAAATTTGGTCAGTGGAATGACCTAATATACAGTGTATGGCCAAATGTGGGCACATGACCAGTTAGACCCATACCGTACTGTATGTGTCTATTGAACAGATTCCAGATTCCCCTTCCTGTTATTATAACTTCTAACCTTCTGGAAAGGATTTCCACTAGAATTTGGTGTGTGAGCATTAGTGAAGACAAGGACTGATATTGTGCGAGAAGACCTGGCACCTAATCACCTTTAAAATGCAGCCCAAAAGCGATCATTGGACAAATGTATGCAAACACTTGGCCGTAACAGTCATGTTTCAGTCTTCTTCAAACTGCTGTCACAAAGTTAGAAGCAGAAAGTTGTCTAGAATGTATTTATGAGCTAGAGCATTACATTTTCCCTCCACTGGAACTAAGTGACCCAGACTTGTTCCAGCATGATCATTCCAGCGCTGTGTACAGATCAAGCTCTATAAAATCATGGTATGGCAAGTTTGGAATGGAAAAGCCTGACAAGGAGCCCTGACCTGAACACCTTTGGGATGAGCTGAAATGCTGTGACTGTGTGCAAGGCTTCCTCTCTCAACATCAGTGCCTTTTGAGAAGTCTGAAGTTTTTTTTTTGTAAAAGAAAAGTAGAGACTTAATAAATAAAACCAGAATTAGATGTTCAACACATGGCTGTAATTGCGAGGTGTCCACATACTTGTGGGCATATAGAGTAAATTTGGAATCTGGTTTGAATAAGATTGAAAACTCTTGGACAAGTTTATTTTCAAAACCATGGTTGATCACGTCTAATTTATAGTCTTGCCTACCTGTTACAGTGCTGTTCCAATTTTCTTCAGAAAAGTGCATCTTTGAGTGTGTACAGTATATACAACATACTAAGCATCAGGTTTTAATTATAAAGAAGATAATCAATCAAGTTTAGTAATGATGTGGCTTACGTACCAGTATAATCGTGTGAGCACTGACTTCTCATTGTCTGGAATTGTCATTCTTAGGTCTGACGTTTTAGGACATTTCCTTCCACAGTTTGGAAAAGACTGGACCCATCAGGGCATTGCTAAGCTCTACCACACTATACATGAGTAAGACAAGACATGACACCAGCCCTGATTTTCAAATGGTTTAACAGTTTTACCCTCTAATATCCAAATCATTATACAGTAAATAATATTTTAGTGTAGCATGCAGCCTGAACCCAGAGATCCATTATCCTAAAGAATTGTATGTGTGTGTGTGTGTGCGTTTTATTTTACAGGAATGGCTATAAGTTCCTATACTGCTCAGCACGTGCAATTGGGATGGCAGGTATTACTAGAGGTTATTTACAAGGGGTTAATGATAGCGGCACGATTTTACCACAAGGGCCTCTCATGCTCTCACCAAGCAGCCTGTATTCAGCTTTCCACAGGTACACACACACACACACACACACACTTGTTTAACCCAAAGTAACTTTTTATCTAGAGGTTACAATATGAAAACTTTATACAGAACATCATTTTAAACGACTCTGTGCTCTGTTTCCAGGGAGCTGATAGAGAAGAAACCAGAGAAGTTTAAGATTGAGTGTTTAACTGACATCAGAAATTTGTTCCCTTCAAACTCTCAGCCTTTTTATGCAGCCTTTGGCAACCGCAGCAATGTAAGCCTTTATGCCATGTTCATTCTTTTAGACTTTTTAGATTTACATGGCTGTTTGCAAGTGACATATTAGCGATATTACAGATCTTGTTGCACAAGTGGTTGTAAGCTATTGAGTTATGTTAATACTTCACTGGAGTCGAGTTAGAACAAGACCACTTCAACCACAGGAAGTTCTTCAGTATAGTTCCTATGATACTGTATACAGAATATCGGGTTAAAGGGGTAACGTGGCTTTAAAAAAATATATTGACTTTACTGTATAAAGGGTTATTTTCATAGCATTAATTGTCTATAATTATATACAGGTGCAGGGGATTCATCTAAAAACTTCTTAGTCATTTTGTATTGAAGGCAGGGTGATAAGATGATATAAATATCGGAATATATTTACATCGGTATACAGTATATTTATGTGTCATACTGTGCGTCGGCTGTGCGGCTTTATATCACTGACGGACCTATTTTTCTATCAGTACTTTCATTCACCTTCCTACTTCATTCCGTTGCATTAAATAATGGTACACTACTCTTTTTACTGGCAAACAAAACTGAAATACATCTACTACAGATTGTGGATCAATTATTTATCTACAGTAATATTTCCCTAAGTCATGACATTTTTAAAAAGAACATATTTGAATCCTATTTGTATCTTGATCTGAATGTAGATTCGTTTTGCAAAACATAAAATAAAGCAGATCTGTGTATGTGCATCTAGGACGTGTTTGCCTACAAGCACGTGCAAGTTCCAACATGCCATATATTCACAGTGAACCCTAAAGGAGAGGTCATTCAGGAGCTGACCAAAGGCAACAAGACATCGTAAGTTTATGACTTCACATAAACTGTCTTCTTCTGCACTAGGACTAGAAACATTGTAGAATAAATCATTTAAATTCTAAAGCACTGCTTCAATGACTACTCCAAGCAAACACATGTACTCATACTCTTCTGAATTAAGTTGCATGTAGCAGTTGTGAAGCTGTATAAAGTACTATACTGTATAAATTACCACCCTGGACTTCTTTACTGGATAGGATGGAAATACTAGACAGCAAAGCTGTTCCTGTGAAATCCTTTACATTCATCATTGTCTTCATGACATAAAAATGGAGTTCACCACCCTGTTATTTATAGCATGATCATGTTAAACAGATAGCAGTAAAGAGTGAAAAACTGTTTTGTTTTTTCATGTGTATGTTTTTTTTGCAGGTATAGTCGTCTCAGTGAGCTGGTGGATCATATTTTCCCTTCGGTTTGCAAAGAGCAAAGTGCTGCCTTGAATTACCCAGAATTTAGTTCCTTCTGCTACTGGAGGCAGCCTGTCACTGTGATTAGTCAGGAGGATATTCTGTTACTCTGATTGGCAAAGACTGGACGTGATGTTAGCTGAAACGCTGTTATTGTTTGTAACGATTCAAACATGAGCATCATAATAAACAAGCGTCAAATCTATAAGATCACAGGAAAATAAATATACGAATATTAAGCATGTTTCTAGATATGTGTAGTAAGATATGTGTACTTGTTCTACTGCAGGATAATTGTGCTTATTTTTTAGTATTTTAGCCAGCAGAACAAGACCTTTATAAGCTCTGTATATATTCAATTCAATTTTATTTGTATAGCGCTTTTTACAATTGACATCGTCTCAAAGCAGCTTTACAGAACATAAACATAGAACAAAAGGTTAATATAAAGAATAATATAAAGATTAATAGAATGCAAAATTCAAGATTAATATTAGATTGATTTAGTTCACAATGTGTATGTATTTATCCCCAATGAGCAAGTCTGAGGTGACTCAGGTAGCAGTGACAAGGAAAAACTCCCTTAGATGGTAAAGGAAGAAACCTTGAGAGGAACCAGACTCGAAGGGGAACCCATCCTCATATGGGTGACACTGGGGGTGTGATTATAAATATACAGTCTGACAAATGTTGTATTTGTGCAAAAGATGACATGGAGTTCACATCTCCTCTTTAGTATCGCGGAGTCTAACTAGAGCTGGTAGATCTCAATATGCCTCAGGATTCTCAGAGTCGGCCTCATCTCAGTGGAGGTCTAAAACATAAGTCTAGAAATAGTTTTAGTTTTTATGTTATATTTGTTAGCTGATATAATTTCGTGCAGCGTCTATACAGTCCCATGATCAACCCTGGATTAACCAATTACTTAAACCGAATGTATTTAAATGCCATAACCAAGCAGGAAAATTTAAAGATTCATTAGTACACAAACATATGAAAGATTTTGTGAGTGTTTTGTTTGTTTTTTGTTGTAATCTTCCCTATTTCCACCCTGTTTAATTGGCCTCTGTGTATGGTTGCAGTTACAATGTTAAAGTGTTAATAATAGTTATAAATAGCATTGCCTGTCACATGTTAAGACTTTTATTGTCTAATTTAAAAGAAAAACAAAAAAACTAAGGAGAGATTTCACAATGCTTTGTTTTTTGTTGTTTCAAACTTTATTAGAGAAAAATGTAATTCATCACATTTTTAAATTACATCAAAGAATAGTTTTTAAAATGTACTTACTGTTTGTATTTTGCTTTCATTCCGAGATTGCAATAAAAAAATACACAGTTTCAGTAATGTTTCCTATTCAAAAAGCTGGTACTTTTTTTTCAATATTTCATCCAGTATTGCAATTCCAATAAAATTCCAACGAGGACGGATTTATTTTATATAAAGTCTATTACACAGTCTCAATAAGTACTTCCTAACAATGCCATAATAAATGAAAATGTATTTATTATCCATGAAATGCTTTCAATCTATTGTTTAAGTACTACAATATAGTCAAAAACTCTGGAAACCTTTGGACTTATTAGAATGATAGTTTCGAGATAGCATACTCGAGTCTCAGGGAACACAGATATATATAGTGGCTTTATCTTATGTAATATTTTATTTGCACATATTCTGTGAAGCAAGACATGTGTATTCTTGATGAATAGCTTAAAAGGAAGCACTTGGTTTTCTTAAAGCAGTAGAAATATCAGTCTGTGAAACACTTTTTCGACAATACCGAGGCAGCTTCATGTTAGCACCATCCTTGACTACATTTTTATTTTTTTTTTGTTTAAATTCTTGCCATCTTAAATGTCTTTACCGTTAATAACTGATACAAAAATTTGACACAAAATCGAGTTACTTTAGCAGAAATATCAATCCTGCATTTTAACTAATATCTTTAAACTGTAATTGCTGTTAGAGGATTCACTGCACAGAGATTTCATGTCATTAAGATCGATGCTGATAAATTATTTTCTCTTTAGAAGCTGTCTCTTTTCATCTGCTAAATAGCACTGGGGAAAATGTAACAATCGTATGAGCACCGAAATACATATCCTTGTTATGTCAGAACATAAAGAATTGTGTACCAAACTGATAAACTCCGTGTCCACATGTATCTGAGATACATGTACCTCAGTGCCTATCTGTACATCTGCCCATTTATATGGTTATCTAATCAGCCAATCAAGCAGCAGCAGCAACAGCAGCAGTGCAACACAACAATTCATGCAGATGCAGTTTAAGAGCTTCAGTTAAACATCAGAATAGGGAAAAAATGTGATCCCTGTGATTACCATGTCAGCCATGTTGGTGCCAGATGAGCTGGTTTGAGTATATCTAAATCTACAGCGATTTTCACACACACCAGTCTCTAATATTTAATTAGAGTAGTGCAAAACCACAAATGTTTGCCTGGACATTAAGTCTATAGAACCTTAAATAACCACTCTTTACAATTGTGGACATAAGAAAAGCATCTCAGAACACACAAAACAAATCAAACCTCAAGGTGACAACAGCAGGAGACCACATCAGGCTCCACTCCTGCAAACCCAGAACAGAAATGGGAGGCTATCATGAGTACATGCTTACCTCAGATTCCTGTTCCAGGCTACAGGAGTGGAACCAAATATGACAATCTTCTGTCTTATCTCATCTGCTTCAAAGCTTGATAATTGTTTAATAAATGTGTGTGAGCTCATCAGTTTCTACAATACTCAAACTGGCTCATCTGGTACTAACATCCATGACACAATTAATGTCACATTTTATTTAACTTTTATTACTTGAAGCTCTTGGCCTGTGTCTGCAGGATTTTCCTTGGCTGATTAGATAACTGCATAGCTGATCGGATGTACAGGCTTTCCTATTAAAGTGGACGTTGAGTGTAGTGGTATAACATATTTAACATACCATATATCATAATTATTAAAATGTAACCCTGAAATCTGATCATTATTATCTTTTTGCTGGCATTGGATAAAGCAGAACTCCACTAAATGTGGAAAGCACCTCGGTGGACGCTGAAACTGCCAGAGTTCCTGATGTTTTTACCACCCCCACATTCTGACCTTGTCTGAGATCAAGGACAAGGTTGGCAGAGGCAGAGCCTCCACAGAGACACCCTGTTGATGCCTTATTCTCTGCTCCAGCTGTGTCAAGCTTCTGGATGCTACGATTGGCCACTGAGAGGACTGCTTCCACACTACCTCCTTTCTCTGCCATTATCACGACACTCAACAAATACCGGCCGTCGGTGGGCACGGTGAACACACCTAGAGTACATGAAAGGATGTTTATATTGTCCTGTACTGGATTTGTCTTCACAATGTTAATAATGATATACTGTACTGAGCACGGGGGTTGTACCTGTATATGGATCATAGTGGCCTCCATCGTTCAGCAGCACTTTGTTGAAGCGGATGATGCCGATCTCTTCAGAAAATGGAAAGAGGGTCAGGCCAGCCGAAAAGGAGACACTTACACTCATAGGACCTGGAACACACACCAAAGTTAACAGAAAATGTAACGATGTACAAAGACACTTTGGTACCAAGGTTTTATTTTTTAATAATCACTATTGCTTGTTTCTTTTTAAAATGTTCAATTCATTAACATTTTATTAAATACACATTATAAGCCATAACATCCCTTTTACTCTGTTCAGCTGATTATCCTTGTATGAACTGCATTGCTCTGTACTGAAGGCTATTTCTTGGTCTTGGTCATTCTGCAAAAAACATAAATGAAAAATACCTGGAAGAATATGAGCTGTAACAGAGACTGGGACCACTGGAGCACCTGAAGCACACAAATAATATGTAATTAGCTGTTAAATGCACTCTAAGAAGTTCTAATACTGTAGCTTTAAGACAAATAGTATAAATCTACTCACCTGGAGCTGAAGAAAAGCCCTTAACAGGTGTCTTACTGCCACTGCTGCCCTGAGGGGGGTGTGATGAAAGCTTGGTTCCAGGTGGCCCTGCTTCTCCAGACTCTAGAACTGGAGCGGCTTTCTCCATGAGAACACTAGAGTCCTCCATACCAGAACGAACACCTGGACCTCGGGTGAAAAGAGTCAGGAGGAGTGATAAACTTAGGAGAAAGCAAGTAGTGAAATTTAATGACAGTAATGATGGAGTTAGCAGGTGTGGCTAGGACTAATTTTACAGAGTACCTCTGTATATTGTTATATATTTACATTTACAGCATTTGGCAGACGCCCTTATCCAGAGCGACGTACATAAGTGCTTAAATCTCTAACACTGAATACATTAATGCTGGTTCACTAGGTTACATACTTAAGATACCATGAGTTTAAAACATTTGTTCAAAGTTACAATGAAAAAGTGTCAAAGGTTTTTTTTTTTTTTTTTAAATGCAAAAGATAAGGAAAGAAGTGCTAGTTGAAGTGCTTCCTGAATAAGTAGGTCTTCAACCGCCGCTTGAAAATAGCCAGTGACTCAGCTGTCCGGACCTCTAGGGGAAGTTCATTCCACCACCTTTGGTGCCAGAACAGAGAAGAGTCTTGTAGTATACTTGCCTCTTACCCTGAGAGATGGTGGAACCAGTCGAGCAGTGCTGGTAGATCGGAGGTTGCGGGGTGCAGTGCGAGGAATGATGAGGTCTTTGAGGTAAGAGGGAGCTAGTCCATTTTTGGCTTTGTAGGCCAGCATCAGTGTTTTGAACCGGATGCGTGCAGCTACCGGAAGCCAGTGGAGGGATCGCAGCAGCGGGGTGGTATGCGAGAACTTTGGCAGGTTGAAAACAAGCCGGGCAGCTGCATTTTGGATCATTTGCAGAGGACGGATTGCGTTCATAGGTAGACCTGCCAGCAGTGCATTGCAGTAATCCAGTCTAGAAATGACAAGAGACTGAACAAGTACCTGGGCAGTCTGTGTGGACAAAAATGGCCGAATCCTTCTAATGTTGTAGAGAAGGAACCGACATGAGCGAGTCACATTTGCAACATGAGAGGAAAAGGACAGTTGATTGTCCATGGTTACCCCAAGGTTGCGAGCTATGGCTGAAGGGGAGATCAGATCGTTGTGCAAGGATATAGCAAGATCGTGACCTGGGGATGAATCACCTGGGATGAACAGCAGTTCAGTTTTGCTAGGATTGAGCTTTAACTGATGAGCAGTCATCCATGATGAAATTTCTGCCAGACATGCTGAGATCCAGTCAGAAGCTGTGGCATCTGAGGGTGGGAAAGAGAAGATAAGTTGTGTATCATCAGCATAGCAGTGGTAAGAGAACCCATGTGATGAAATAACTTCACCAAGAGAGTGAGTATACAAGGAGAAAAGAAGAGGACCAAGTACTGAGCCCTGTGGGACGCCAGTGGAGAGTCTGCGTGGAGCAGATGTCACTCCCCTCCATGTTACTTGATATGAGCGTCCTTCCAGGTAGGAGGCAAACCATTCCCAAGCTGATCCGCAAATCCCAAGACTCTTGAGGGAGGATAAGAGAGTCTTGTGGTTGACCGTATCAAACGCTGCTGAAAGGTCAAGGAGGATAAGGACGGATGATAGTTTGGCTGATCTAGCAGTATGTAGCTTCTCAGAGACATCCAAAAGGGCTGTCTCTGTAGAGTGAGCTGCTTTAAAGCCAGACTGTTTGGGATCTTGGAGGTTGTTCTGTGAGAGATAGACAGACAGTTGATTATAGACAATGCGTTCAAGAATTTTTGAAAGAAATGATAGAAGTGATACCGGTCTGTAGTTACTGATGTCTGATGGATCCAGAGCAGGTTTCTTTAGGATGGGAATAACCCTTGCTCTCTTGAAAGTAGTACCTGACCAGATGCTATGGATCTATTGACGATAGTGGCAATGAAGGGCAAGAGGTCTTGTGAGATGGTCTGGAGCATAGTGGTAGGGAGTGGATCCAATGGGCAGGTGGTAGGATTGCAGGACTGGATGAGTTGTAAAATCTCTTCTGCTGCCACAGTTGAGAAATGTGTCAACGAAGGTGTAGGGGAATCCATACTCTGAGATGTAAGTGCAGTCGGGGCTGAAGTGAAGGTCCGGCAGATTTCCTCAATCTTCTCGTGGTAGAAAGAAGCAAAGTCTTCTGCAGTCAGGGAGGATGAAGAAGGTGGAGCCGGGGGGTTGAGCAGAGAAGAGATGATGTTGTGGAATATTCGTTTCTAATGACATACTGTTTACTAAGTGTAGGGGGTATCTATACTGTGTATGAGATGATAGATAGACAGATGGATGGATGGATGGATGGATGGATGGATGGAGTTTGAACAGTTTGTGACTAGGTACATTTATCTACCTAATCACAAACTGTTCAACCTCATTCTATCCAGGAAGAGAAACAGGACCATCCTCATTTTAGCAAAGTGCTTCCGTATCATAAATGTACTGTGTAACAGCATCTATCAAAAAGAGCTCACATATAAATATTAACAAAAGAAAGAGACAAATCCACACCTGGCCAATATGTGTCCATCTTATCGTCTCGGTTTCCTATAGCTATGTATAGCTATGTAAGGGACGATCCAGCACTCAGTATTGTTTGTTTGTCTGAGGTTAATAGCAAATTTGCCACAATAACTATTGACATTAATAACAAACAATCAAAAAGCTACGTCACTAAGGGACTTGTGTAAATATTACAACATACTTCATCAGTATTTCGGTCATGGTCTAATTCTCCAGTTGACAACCGTTAAAAACGAATCATTACACAATCTACAGTACTGCCAAACCAACATATTGCACTCTCTTGATCACAAGCCAGAAAAAAGCAGGGCTTTCTCGGAATGCAGGAAGTCTAAATCATATTTTCTGTTTGTCTCTGTATCCATACTTTTACAAGTAATAATGCTGCTAAATACATCAACTTGAACCTTAACCACAGTAACCAATTTTTTTTTTACCAGCCCGAAGTCTACAAAAGGTCAAAAATGTCAGATATTCCTATTTCCTATACTGTATGTACACTTAGTCCCCACCAAGATATTCCAACATGCCCCCACACACATACTGTAAGCCTGGATGTTTTCTAACTGCACCCTTGCCAGTCATGAACACTCCACTCTCCACAAGTTAGCTTAACAATGTGATGCTGTTCACTGCTGCTAGCTTTTCAGGCAACACTTACTATGATATAAGGCTGACTCATAAAAGCGACCACATTACTGCTTATTTATGGTTGGTTTCTCTCTTTTACCCTCTCTAGGGCCTATGAGTATGTACTTGGCATGGATTTATGGTGGGGGTAAGAAGAAGGAGAGGCTCAGAGAAATTAAATGAAATGTTTCGAGGAGCAACGGTGTATATATATTATTGGCCTTGCTTTAGACATTATGGGGTCAATAAAAAAATAAGTTTGCTTGGTGAGGAAACAGGATTTCATCATCTAATCAGACTGCGTAAAAGAGATTTAAAGCTTGGACATATGTTCTAAGGCTAGAAGAAATCCAAGGAATGAGAAAGACTTTCATATAAAAATATTTACTGGTGACCGTTTTTGCTAATTACCTACTAATGCTGATCCCCTGGGGATTTGACACACAACACTCACAGAGTTTACACGATATGGTGCAAAGAATATTGACAGTTTTGTGGGAGAGAAAGAGAAGTCAGAATATAATGGCTTCCAATGGTTTAATACTATATCCCGGATGGATATAGTAACTCATATAATCACTCTGTGCAACTCTAGTCAACAGAAAAGCATCTCAGTATGCACAAAAGATCCAACCTTGTGGTAGATCAGTTATAACAGCATGACTCCTAAACACAAACTAACCCAAACTGGACAGCAAAAGGAGGTCACCAAGCCTTTTATCAAACTGTCCAGTGTGGGTATGTCTATAGAACCTGATGTGGTCGTCTGATATCATAGTGCTATATAAAGTTATCCATTTAACTACTGTTTATTGTCATTGACACCTCTTTCTACAGCCCTTCAAGCTCAGCTCCTTATTTAGCTCCATAGAGATATTATTACACTTGATTTTAAAAAACAAATGCAACATTTGTTAATAGAGGTCTATTATGGCAGGAATCACCAATCCTTGTGCTATGAACATTTTCACTGTATGCGGAGCATTAAACAATGAATGTTAATGACAGGGCTGACAGACTAGGCAGGTTTTAGGCAAGTTTTAAAATTGTTGATTTAAACTAAATAAACGAAATCGAAAAATATTTTGGTGTTTCCAATATTTGAAATATTTGCTCTAGCGTGTTTAGTGTCTGGTTTTTGTGTGGTTTGTGAGATTAAATTGGTCAGGAATCTTATTAACATATACTGGATGATTGTATGACGTTTACTCTCGAATGTCTATTACAGGGTTACTCTAAGCATTTATTAGTAATAAAAAAAAAACTGTACAAACCTCTTAAAAGAATTCATGTTTTAAGCTATGCACAGAATTTGATAACGCTGCCTCACCAAATTCTATGCTTTTGCAATGGAAAAACAACTAACCTGACTGAATGGCAGGGACTGTCAACCTTTTACAGTTTAAACATCTGTGATCATTTTATAGGAGAGTTATTAAATAGGAGTTTTTTTAATTAATTGCATTTTGTTTAACACCAGTCCTGAAATATGAAAGGTGGTTTGCCTGCCTGTAATATTTTCATGACATAACTATTGTAATACAGTTCTATCCCAGACATATAAAGAGATTAAATGTAAATGCAATAATGTAAACCACTGTGATGAAACAGTAACTACAGATGAATGACTGGATACAGTAAATGTGTGGTGCAGAGCAATATGAGCAACTTATACATTCCCATGTTAATGAACATGGCTTGTTTTTTTCCCCACAGGGGATTCAAGTCTGACCCCATGCATTATAGCAAAACCTGTTTGCTCCTGCGATTTTGTTTTCTGTTTTAAAACTTTTCCTATGTTCTACAAGTTATCGTCCTGCACTTAATGGATAACATTTTAAGAATATCAAAACTGTTGTCACTTTAAGCCCATTTGGCTCTTTAAGCAACCGCCTGATCTATCTGACAACCATAAAAATGCAGCATTTATGTAAAATCACTGGTTTTAGGCTAGACAAAGGTATTCAAAATGACATGGTCTACAAGGAGTTACTGTGACACACTTTGTATTTCTCACAAGCTCATATCAGAGCAAAGCTGATAAGCTAACTATCATTTCTCTGAAAATGGAGTGCAGTAATCAGGCAACTCCAGTAGTTTAGATAAAATGTCTATATTTATATATGCAGCTGAGAGTGGACAAAGCAGACAGGACAGAAGAAACAACAGCAGTCATAGTTCAAATGTCACTAAGGATCCACTAAGGAGAGAACACAGTACCACACACACACACACACACACACACACACACACACAAACGTACAACATTAAAGGGTTAGCTGCCTAACTCAAAGAACCTGAGCGAGTACAAGAGCTTAATTTGTTACACAGCCATAAATGGTTTGTTGTTTACTCTGTTAATAAGGTATAAAAAATTAGATTATGTACAATAGTCATGTGTTCTTGGAACGTATCACAATTAGTACCTAATTTATATTCGCTATTACAGTTTGTTGAATAAAAGCTGAGGAAGTGAAGTAATTATATTTAAATAGGAAGAAAACCACAAATGATCCTTAATGCTTCAAATGCTGGAGTGCTGCAAAGACATCATTAGCTTTTAAGTTTTTTTTAAATGCCTGCTGGCTAATCGTTACTGTTTTTATAACACAGGTCAAATGAGTAGCAGTTTTTTCTCTCTCTCTTGTGCGCTCTAATGCTCTCGTTCACAAAAAAGGACCATGTTTGGCCAGCTTTGGGCCTCATCTTGTTAAAGCAGGCAACATGTGTGTCCAATCAGAGTCCATAGAAAAAAGAACTACCTCTGTTATAAGAGAAAAGGCCTTCCTGTTAATTTTACCGTCTTTCCAATGAATAGCTAAATAATGCCAGGAGTAATATAAGCAATATACATCTTGAAGATGTTCTCATAAATCACTTTGAGAACATTTGGTCCTCAGAAAGAGCTAAATACCTTTGTATAACACACACAAACCTGAGAAAAATCCTTTTCCAAACAGTAACCTATAGGGGTGATTCCTAAACAACTATGTGTAATCTAGGCATTACTTCCAGGTGGTGCACAGCTGCTGTTTAGGGTCTCATGTGAGTTACGAGAGTTATGCAGTCTGAATAAATGTTTTTGTACTTAAAATACTCACAATGTACAACACAAATGTAGAAATGAAGAAGAAAATATAGAAGATGTAGATATGTAGATTAGAAATTATAATATGATAAATTTGTTTTCAGTGACTGTTTGCTAGAATTCAAAATAAACATTTGTTATAGTCACATTTATTTTTGTTTAATTAACATTTAGCTTTTTTCCACCACAGGAAAGTCTTCACAACTTGTTTCATGCATACCTGTATATTGTGTACGGTTGGTGGTTCCATGCTGCTTGCCTGCTGCAGTGTGCGCATTTTCTCTCAGCGTGCTGATGTCAGTAGTGTGAGTAATGACAGTGCTGTTCAGCTTTCGGACACAGTTCCAGAGGCCACTGACATGTTTGTTGAGTCCATCTTTAATACTCTTAAGACTGTCGGACATTGGTTCTAATCTACCGCAGAGCCTTTCAACGTTGACCACCCGGCCATCCATTCCAGACAAGATCTCCTCCACTTTGCTGACAGATTCTTGGCTCCTCCCACAAGCTTCCTCCAGTTCGACTAGTTTGTTATAAAGGCCACCGTCCATATGACGCTGATGGCTTTTGGTCTCATTGAGAATTTGAACTGAGCTCTCCAAATGTGCAACTTGCTGCAGAAGAGAGCTCACCTCACCCTTCAGACTCTGCATCTGTTTCTCCATATCTAAAATATTTTGGCTGTTATCTTTTGGTATAGTGTGCGATTGTATGTCTTGAATGACCTGTAGAGCTGCACTGATCTTGGTCTCCAAGGTTTTGTTCTGAGCCTCCAGTTCCTTTGCCCTCTCACTTCTTAACCTTTCCTCAAGTTTGAGGCAGTGAGTTTCTGTACTCTTTTCTTCTTGGCTAAACCTTGTGTTCAATGCCTCCTCTAAAGCCTTCTGTTGCTTGTTTGTTGCATTTACAGCATTAGCCAAGCTCTGATGCACATTCTTTAGGCTTTGGATCTCAACTTGAAACTGAGCAACTGCCAATCCTTTAGAAGTGCTATTTAAAACAAGGTGCCTCAGGTCCTGGATTTCTTGGCGCAAGTCACTTTCTTTGGATTCAAGGAGCTCAGTAAGACTTAGGTAGGAGGTCTCCTGTTCATCACAATGCTCCTTGACTGACTCTACTTTGTAGTCACAGGAGTTCTTCAAATCAGCCATCTTAATATCCATTCCCTCCAGTAGCTCCTCACGAAGTGCTTGAAGTTTTTCATCAATAAAAGCCTGGCATTGGCACTCAGTGGCCAAGGTAGAGGGAGGGAGTGGAACTGAGGTAGCACTGGCTGCCTCTTTTAGCTGGTTCATCTGGCTTTCAATCTGCTGGAGCTTGGCCTCCAATCCCTGAATGGTGTTGGTGTTGGTGCTGATTGTGTTAGAAAGGTGGGAGACCTGATTTTGAAGCTCATCAGGAACTGGAAAAATTGTTAGGTCTGAAGGCAGCACAATGCTCTCAGTTCCTCCAGTCAGTGCATCCTGTGGTTGCCGTAGGTGGCCAAGGAAGTTCAGGATTATCTTGCTTGCATCTTCTTGCAGATCTTGACGCAAGTTAGCATTTACAGTAGTCATAGCAGCCTGCATGTCAAGGACAGTTTGAGAAAGACGTTGTACTTCTTCTTCTAACTCCCGAACACGACGACTATCATGTTGCCCTCTCTGTGCTCCAGACTCTCCACCTTCATTCCAAGGGTGTCTGGTTTGTCCACTTTGTCCAAATTGTGTCCAAGGATGGGCACCAGAGGTAATATCTGGTCCTACAGGAGGAAAATAATTAGAATTAAGATTATTAAACAGTTTTTTAAGTAAGTGTATACTAACACACCAGAATGAATACAACTAAAACCACAACATCTTTAAGTGCTCATACAGGTAGTATTAAAATTAACAAAAGTCTTGCTCCTTGGTGTTCTATTTTCCCTGACTTGATCTTGATCAACCAGGATCCTAAAGCTTCTATTGTACAAGTACAAGTCCTACCAACACTCTGTTGTGGTTTGTGAATAGAGGGCAGATCTGGTTGTGGTTCCTGGACAACTTGAGGTGACAGAGCATCCTTGAGCTCCATGCAGTCATAACCACGATAACCTGGGCAACACCTCCACTCCAGCTCAGTCACCTGCTTGTAGCCCACCTTGTATGTTGGTCTTGTGTGGATCCGGTATCTAAATTCACAAATAAAAAACTAACAATTAAGTAAAGGTGAACTAGTCGAAATACAATATAGTTAATAGACCAGCACCATGTTAGCATGTCGTCTATAGATTCTAACATTCCAATACCCCAACTGTAATAGGGTTACTTTTATGAGATTTTAGCCTTTAGAGAGTTTAATAAACTGCACCTGATCTTGTAGGGATGATCACTCTGTCTGCATAGACATTCGTGAGCCCTTATGCACAGCATACACAAATTAAAAGCCTTAAGAAGAAACGGTGCAAGACAGAAATGCACGTCACATAATTCACTGATTTAATTCAAGCCTGACACACATCTGGAAAGCAGCTTTCAAGGCTGGGGGCAGTGATTTGTGTGTGTATGTGTGTGTGTGTGAGAGTGTGTGTGCGTGTGTGTGTTTGAGCTAGGGAGCATGAGCTCACACACAGCACTTGCAAAATTAATGCCAGAAGTCAACCGTAAAACTCACAGAGGACAAGTTACTTGTGGATGCCTTACATAAGTGCTTCCTATGATTTTCCATCTCCGGGACCATTTAACCAATCAGTTTTGACTTAGAACCCAGAAAAAAAATATATGATATATAAAACTTCAAGTTTCAAACCTCATCTGACATTAAAGAGAGAAAGATCACATTTATTTGAAACTTAACCAATTATCAGATCACATAATTCCACTGAAGCGGTTAACTGGATGTAAACCTGATTGACCCCACACCCCCACCCGCACCCCTACTAAATTGTATTAACATTAGATAATTTACTTATTTCATTTTATTCCAGCATCACTTTAAAAAGCTCTGGCATATCCCTTGCCTTCTGTGTTTGATTGGCTGCCTTAGGTATTAGGCAAGAACCTCAGCTACAGTGACCTCTTAACATTGTCATAAATAAGTTGGTTTCTAGAAGATATTAGACACACACACTACAAAAAGAGAAATCATTAAGGCTGAACTGGCAATGCTGTGTTGTCTATCCCCAATGGAATGTTCTGGTGATCTATGACATTATCTTAGGTCATTTCCTGTAATAGAAATGATGCCATTGGTGAAATGTAACACATATACATGCATTGGGTGAAAAACCTGATGCTGTCTTCTGTCAACCAGTGGCTGCTAGCAAGTAATCATTTGCTTACTCAGATTTGTGCTATGTTTCTGCTAACCAAAAATGTAGTCAATCACTAAGATTTTGGTGTTTTTTTTTTCTGAAATATGTGCATATCACACCGAATACAATTTCTGATGTGGTGTCATACAGGGACCCAAGGGGTCTGGCATATGCAGGGTTTTTTTTATTTTTTGTTTTGTTGTTGCAGTTGAGGACATACCACGACTTGATAATAGCAAAGTTTTTATAGTTCTATTAGCCAATGAGACTGGTGGGTTGCTTAAGAGGGTTTAAGACAAACCTCAACAGCACACATAGCAAGTATTCCTGTAATTAATGTCAAATTCTAAATTTCATTTTAATAGAAATGAAAAGGCTACATCATTCCAATAAAACTAAATAACTTACACATCACTTAACAACAGTTAAAGCAGACTTTTTTTTTTTACTTTGTTCCAACATAGATGGAGTCAAAACAATAGCTGGCTTTCTATATATCGATTTTCTGATGTACAATTACATAGATTATAATACAATGATACAATATCATTAGTAATTATGAAATAGCTCCATGCATGTCTACTTTTGATGTATGTGCATGAAAATCCATAAGCACTCTGAAAAAAACTTAATATTCACATAGCAGCATAACAAACTAATCTTTGCAGCTCATTTTGGGTCACACAAACTCCCATAGCTTCACAGGTCTAGGGTAAAAAGAAAGTAGACTTGAATGATCAACAACATTTTTTTTTGGCAAGTGGAAAATTGTGTTGGAATTCTTGCCACACTGTTCCATTAATGACCCACTTTATGATGACCATTTAAAAGGACTGATTGTTTATAGCATGCAGAGTTAAAACTAAAAATTTAGAGACAATAAGTACAGACTATTTCCTCTAAAGCTGCATGAATTCCAGCATGAATCTCTGGCCTTTTCATTACTTGAGAACTCAGGTGACCGATAAAACCATGTGTACCTACGCATGTTCTAAAGCAACTTACATTCCAGTTTGAGTACAATGAGGCTGATGTTCAGGACAGGGTGCATTGTCAGACTCCACACTTTCCATCACTCCCAGCACAGCGCACGTCACGTTCTTGTGCACTACAAATGCACACCAGTTTCTGTGCCATAAGATGAAAAGAACCGGGAGGAAATAATGCAATAATGACAATCTTCTGATCAAGGCTATATAGTAAGACAGTGAGAACCAAAAATATTTCTAAAAGAACCTGACTACATGCTAGATGTGTAGTTTTAAAGCATGACAAACTAAATAATGTGCAATAATATATATTTTTTTCTAAACTATTACACAGCTCAATGTTATAAACTGTTATAACATCTGTACCACAGTAAACCACGGTGTTATTACAGTTAATCCATGGTGTAGTAAAGTAAAACAAAGCAGCTTTCCTGACACTCTCAGAAATAAAAGGTACCAGACTAGATTTCCCCCCTTATTGTCTATATTGGTTACATATATTTAGATATGTAATAGACATATTGTGTATTTTTTCAGCTTATAATGTTATTTATTTATTCAGCTTTCAGTGTATTTTAAGCTTAAAAATGTACTTTAGTAGTCCTTAGTTTAGTATATAAATATATATATATTAAAGGTACAAATGATGTATCCTAGAAAGTCCCACCCAAAAAGGAAAGTTTGTTTATTTCTGAGAGTATAGGAGGAAAAAGAGAAGCGTATTCGTGCATGAGGCATTAAACTGTTTTAGCACTGCTTTACAGCTAAACTTTAAGCTTTACGGCTGTAAAATAAAGACACACTCACTTGTTGCGTTGTTTCGGGCTCGAGCTGGAATACGGAGCGCCTTGGAATAAACTGTATATCGACGGAGTAGCGAAAGTGAATGAAAAGGTCAGCGTGAGAAAAGCCGCAGACTGCAGCATGTAGCACACAGACGCACACTTCATCTTATAACAGCTTGTAAACTCATGTGAACAAAGTCAAAGCTGATGGTAATGTGGTAGGCTGGCACTCTCTTTCTTTCTCTCTCTCTCTCTATGTATGTGTGTGTGTGTGTTTATGGTACAGATGTTAAGGTCTCCGCCCCCCACAAGTTTTGCTGCAGCTTTATTAACACACACTGCTTCTGTCCAGCTCTCATAATTCTCCATGATCTCTCCCTCTCTCTCTGTCCCTAACTGTCTCTCTCGCTCTGTCTGTCTGTCTGTCTTTCTCCCACTCTCTGTATCTCTCATGTTCCAATACAGAGTTTCAAAACTTCATTAGATTCAATCTGTAGCGATTGGGGAATAATTTCTATTGCGCATGCGCGAAAAGTACCACAGCCTTAAGGTCAACATGAGACAACAAACTAGCTCATTTATTTAAGTGCCACCATGGAGCCCCGCTGGAAACAAAATAAGTATCCCCAGTTTATTAACCTCAGGGGAATGAGATCTTCAACCCTGATGGTCTGTTTGGGGTCATTGAAACCTTTAACAGCTATAAAAACATCATTAAGATTTAATCAGCTTGAATTTTACTAATTCATTGTACTAATAAGGATCTGAAAATAAACTCAGTGTATTTTGTAAAAATACTGTTTCAGATACCACTACAAAAATGTCTACCTAATTTACAACGGCTAGAAAAAAATGACTGAATGTAACACATTTTGCTTTGCATTTAGTTTCCGTCTGGTGTTGAGAGTCTCTCTTTGTGTCTCTCTGTCTCGATTTTACATGGGAAAGTGGGAGATAGCCCCCCACTATATTCCCAATCATAAGAAGTGTACTTGTGATTTGCAGAACAGAGGGGTAAAGCATGCACAGAAAAAATAAGGACACAATCTATTCTAATCGTTTCTTTTTCACTTGTACTGCTTGTGCTGTCTGTTATGAAAATGACGATCAAAAAAATTCTACGGCTGAAATTTTGAAAATGTGCCTTTTTCTCAACATTGTGAGATTGATGACAATGGAAAGGAAAATGATTATAATCCTCCATTGACCGAATTATTTTTAAAGTTGACCCTTCTAAGGCATCTCAAACCCACTAAGAACACAGTCCTCATGTAGATCAAATACCTTCTTATCTAAAGATGGAAAAATGTCAATAGCATAAATATATCTGTAACACACACACATTTGAAAAGCAAATCCTTAGCTGGGTGATCAACATATGGTTATCTGGGACCCTAAACAACTTTGCCCAAATGAAGGAGATTAAGGCTTTTCTACAAAAATTGAGAAAACATCCTTTTTTATTTTCATCTAGGAAAATATTCTGATTTGATAAAGACTTACTCACTACTCACCTTACATTACTAAACTGTGACCACAACTAAAATTTTCTTATTATTTATAAAAAAAAAATGTAAAATCACCAGCAGGGCTCCGTCCCATACACCCCAATATACCAAATAATACCAGGCAAATGGATAAAAAAAAAAAAAAAAGTTTTGCAAATTTGTTGACTGATTTAAACCAAATCACTGATTAGAAAGGCACGACATAATTATTGATTAATAATTCTAGACAGAGTTAAATCTTTGACCTTTGAAGGATAATTCTAAAAAAATGGAAGAAAGTAAACATGCCATGCCATAATATGAACTGATTTTCAGTCAATAAAAGAGACAGAGTTAAGTAAAAACATATATTTTCTTTTTTTTCTTCAAATATAAAACATAAGAAAGTCTGTGTGGACATGGTCCATAACTTAAGTTCCCTTTCAGTTTACAGTAAGTCAGAAAAAGCAATCTGGCATATAAAATATGTAGCAAGAGTTAATTTTATACAATTTATAAAGTATTAATGAAAACTTAAAAACAGGTAATAAAGACAGAAAACAGAAAAAACTTCACTCCCGGTAGAAAATAATTTGCATTTAACACAAACATCTTTTTCTAAAATACATCCATGTTGCAGCAGTAAATATAATCTATTCATTTTGTGATTATTCTGCTTGTTGGTCTGAGATGATGGCATTTAAGGATCTGTAAGCAAAAATAAATAAATAAATGAATGAATAAATAAATAAAAGTGAAAATGTTGAAGTATTTATGCAGAAAGTCAAAACCTGTGTCAAGTCAACACAATCTGGCTAAAATGAAGAAACTTAATTAGTACCATTCATTTACTACCAACTCATTTATCTGTACACATAAATCACAGTCCAGTTATTTAGTTCCCACAAGGAAAGTAATTTGCTAAAGGCATCATTAACCACTACTCTGCTCTTCTACCACTTTCTCTCTCACTTTCAGCCAAATGGGCTGTGTTTAATTCTGTATTTAACTGAATTTCCATCTTCAGTCTGCACTGCTTTAGTACTGGGTAAAAACACAGAGTAGCTGGTGCCAATGCAGTACACACTGCTATACCACTAAAGCTTTCATGCACATTGATAGATTCACATATACATGATTCATACCCAGTAGTTTTTGGGTTTTACGTCGGATCCTTTTTGCCGGAAGGGACTCGTCTAACTCTTCCATAAGGTTTCGTTTTACGGAACCAGGAGAAGTGCGCACAGGAGTGCTGGCTGTAAAGAAAGCAGAAGTTTCAGCATGCAAGCACGTAGTATCGTTAATATAATAGCTATTGGGAAAATAAATGAATAATAATAAAAAAAACAAAAACACAGTCTTTTATTCATCTACAGCCCCTGAAGGAAGCAAAAGCTTACTACATAAACAATATACACACACCACACTTATAAAATTCACATACAGCCCTACGTCTACTCACTAAGTTTTTTCTCGATTTCTCTGAGCTCCTTCTCTTGCTGTTTGAGCTCCTGTTGTTTCTTGATCATAGGAGGACTCTGCAGATACTCCACGTGTGCGTCGTAATCAGCCTTGACCTTTATTGCATTCTGTACTGCTATAACATATTGTTGTAGCAGCTCTACACACACACACACACACACACACACACACTTTAGTCAGTTCTGCTGACTCCTTTGTCTTGTTATTATTGTCTTGTATATATATTTGTTTGTGTGTGTGTGTGTGTGTGCGTGTGTATGAACAAAGACCTGAAATACAACATTGCAATAAAAATACAAGATGTTGAGTAATCATGTGCTTTCAGAAACAACAATGTAATGAATAAAAAAGTTTCAGTGAAGGAACTAAAGTGGTTTCTGAAGTGGTGACAGAGAGCAGGCAGGTGACAAAATGACAACACAAGTGCAATCCAATGACAGAACAAGACAGACATGTGATCAGTGTTACCCTTCTGCCTGTACAGGGTGTGATATACTTGAGGCAATGGTGCTCCAAACACGTGCCCTCTCAGTTTCTCCAATGGTGGAGCCTTGTTTTGTAAACCACCAAACTTCCCATTGCTACGGATACGCTCCCCTTGCCTCGTCAGTAGAGTAGGGCACTGCACCTTGCTCTGGACAACCTGTCAATCAACCACATGGATTTAAAAAGTGTCATCTCACGAGGTCAAAAACAAACTGTCATCATACAAATTAAATTAGGGTTAGAAATTAGGGGTATTTATTTAAGGACACTTCATTAACTTCTGAGCAAAAGTGTAGCCCCTGACACGTGACGGGAAAGGAAGTGAGTATGCCAGAAGACCAGGTGTCTGCTCCTGGTTTAAGAAAACCTTGTGAGCAAGCACATTTTAATAACCGTGCTCGCTTATGGTGCTCGGTGTGCTATTAAAGATGCTGTTTAACTTTTTCCAGTTCTCAAAACTCAAATGCTCAGTTATTTGTGTGCACAATTATTTTCAGGTTGTTTTATTTATTTATTTATGTTTACATACAGTAAAGTCTACACAATCTACTGCAATGGTGAGAATACGGTTCCTTGAGCAGTGCAGCACAACTGCTACATTTCTAGAACAATGTTAGGCATAAATATGAGGGTATTACTGTAGGATATATATCCAGTTACAGCATTACAGCCCAAAAGTTTCGAAACTGCAAGGTCAATTCTGTTGTTTTTGTTATAAGTGTTTACTATACACTTGTGTTAGAGAACAAAATATGAATCGGCTGCTGCTGTTTTGATCATACGTCCTGTTTGATTTCTGGTTGTTATTTAAGTCGCCCTGTCAAATGGCGTAAATGTAAACTTACCCCTTTTCGGTAATGGTTAGCAGAATCCAAATCGTCCACTAATATGGTGTCTCCGAGGACAGTGGTGAAGACTGTTTGAACAAACAAATCATTACCAAAGCCATAACACACACACACACACACACACACACACACACACACACACACACACACACACACACACACACACACACACACACACACACACACACACACACACTTGTCGATGCCAAAGCTAGGAGCTTGTTGAAGGTATTTTGGCAAGGAATGGAGTTGGGGCAAAAGGGTTTTCTACATACATAAACCGGGAAACCCTGCACATACCAAACATATAAGCATCTGTAACAACTGAAATCTAATTATCAAAGAGTGGCACACATACATCTAAATTAGAAGACAAAGAGCACATTGTATTGTGTACAGAAACCAGACTCCAGGGGCTCCTTGAGAGTAATACTTCTATACATGCATCATTTTCTAGTTATCCCTGCAGTCTGCCGAACACAATTACCCCCAGCCATGGAAGCAAATGATGGTAGCCCCCACACTGGATCTGTCATCTGGAAACAATCTGGGAGGGGAAGTGAGTCTACTCACACAGCAGAACATCATGCCACATAACATCACACCAGTGAAAGGGCAACTGCTATGAAAACCCAACACAGTGGGAATACTACAGTTACTAACCCATTAAAACCCATCACCACCCTAGATGACTCAAACAGGAAATAATGATTCAGCTCTGTCCATTATTTTTGGATTTGTGGAGGGTAAGGAATGAGTCTAGTCATGTGTGCCTGTGGGATAAGAGTGAGAACTCACCCTTGTTGCAGCTTTCTGCATGCTCAGGATAAATGAGCAGGTCTCTTGCGAACACAGGGTTTCCTACTGGTGAGAACAAACTTTGACCGTTCCTGATGTGGGGCAGTGGCCTAACATAAAAACACACACAAAATCAGTCACACATGCGCATCAAATCAGTGGAATAACTAGAAACTGATCTAACTATCCACACATCTTATTCACAAGGATCACAATCTATGCAGGAATAATCATCTAATAATGTATGAACATTTTATTTTTAGATGTGTCGTCTTTTTTAAATAAAGGGTGACGTTTCCTTTAAGGAGATGTGTTTAACATTTACAGAAGCAGAAGTTTACAACTGTACACAGGTCGTTCTTTAATAATAACTGTTAAACTATTGTGTTATTAAAAGAATAAATCACTTCATGTGGCTATGAGAAGATAATCAACTTGGGGATAACAGGGAATTGTCATGCTTCCCCAAAATTAGTCTGTGTAGCGTTCACTCTGTTTTACCTCCAATTCAGGACTACTACAGAACTCCATCGAAATGAAAAGGAATCTTAAACATGCAATAGAAAGCCAAACAGAGGGTTTGGGCAAAATAGAGGCTTCTTTGTTAACAGGAGCATAAACAATGCTCCATGCAGACTGAATGTATAATGCTGAAAAACTCAATGACTGGCACACTTGTACGTGTCAGCAAACTACTGGAGCCTGCCAACTGTATGTCCTGTTACTGTGAAGCTGAAAGTGTTTTATTCTCTTCATTACACTGCAGTGTATTAAAGTGTATTATATTTATTATAAATATATCCTACTTTTTAATCCCGTAGCTGTATTTACTTTTAGGCAATAATGTAAAAAATAAATAAATAAAATTTCAGATTCCTGATATCATTTACATTATAGCATCCAAGCTTCACATTCATAATTAATGCTTCAAAAGATAATTTATGTCTAATTAAAAAGTTGTTCTTTTAATTGTTAAGCTTAAATTATAGAATTATCATCTCTCACACAGGTTTCTGTGAACACGTTGATATCATCCAGTGATTTCAGTCAAACAATTTCAGTCAAACGACCACCAAAGTTAGAAAGAAATGGACGTGCAAAACCAGATTTGAGCTCGTCAGTGCTGTGGTACAGAGCCGTTGTCCATTACATGCACAGACATTTTTGTGGACGTACCTGTTGTTTGGTTTCCAGAAGATTGTATCTAGGGGCATGACTTGTTGCCGTCCTTGTGTGTCATCGTAGATTCTTTTTGCTGCAGCTGTTGTCACGGTAACCACACAGTCCATGTCACCAAGAAGATGCCAGGAAATGACCTTGGCTGCATCGTCGTCCTGAACAAGTGCCAGGTGTGCTATCTATAAAATAAGCAGCTAGCAATGTTAACAAAACAATTACAGATGGTTACACATTTGCTTTACATTTGTCCTTCAAATCTATAAAAAATGAATTGAACACACACACACACACACACACACACACACACACACACACACACACACACACACACACACACACACACACACACACACAAATGGACAGACACACAGACGGAAACACACCTTTCCTAGGACGTCTTGGCCGCCTCTGAATGGATCAGACATGGTACATTTTCGACGAGGCTGGTTTTGTAGCCTCGTCAAATCTGCAATCATTTGAGCAACTAAACCCTCAGCTGATGTCACCTAAACACAAGAGCACATAACTACTCTTATAGCTCAGAAAATATAGTTTCCCCAAGTCATTTTGAAGCTTGGGGAACAGACTGGAAACCCTGATTTAGGAAGCATCGCTCTTTCTCTAACCACATTTTTTTTAAGCCACACTCTCTCTCAGACATTTTTATGTGGGGGTTTATTCAAGAAAGAACTAGAAAGAGAAAGAGACTATGATCCACAACTTGTGAGTCATTACCATTAAATATGCTGTGCGAATGTAAAATAGAAAACAACCGATTTTAATTTGGAAACTTTTGATGATTAAAGCTTTTCAGTTTTTGGCGTCACACACAGTAATTTATTACCAGATATTCCATCTAATTCCAAACCAACTGCACATTAAACTCTAAAACATGGAAAATAACAGAACTTACATCCTACATGAACCCATATTTGTACAGTAGCTAGACAAACCTGAATAATTTCCCCCATATTGGGAAAACAAAGATTTTTATGTGTGTAAAGAATGAGAAGTCTCTGAGTTTACTCACGTCGGTTAATTTTGAAATATCTATGCCGGTTTTCTTGATCGCCAGCTTCAGCTGAGACTCTTTACTAACTGCATCTTGCAATTGACCTAAAAATAAACAGAAAAATGGAGATTAGTCAGGACACTGGAACTACTCTACAACCAATATAGAAAACAATGAATATGAATACAGTTTAATGCATACCCTTAAGTTCAGCTTCGAGTTGTTTGTTGGTCTCCAAAATATCTTTGTAGACTACAATAGACTGAGACAGCTGGTCTTTCTTTTTACTCATTGTAGCCATAACCTTCTGGTTTTCTGCATCTAAAATAGACAAAGGTGTACATTTGACTTTATTCCACCAATATGCACATATTTACATAAATACAATTAAGGTTCATTAGTTCTTTTCCTGTTCCTTTTATCCTGGACATCATCCTTTTATAATTACTGATATCTAACTATTACTTAAACAAATTGGATTAAAAACAAAATATACGGTGAAGATGTTCACTTCACTAACTGGTCAAATTGCCTAAATCCTCACCTACTGGCCATAAACATATAACTATGGTCTACAGTTACCTTCAGCTTTCAGCCAAATTTTATAGTATACCAGTATATCTGTACCCAATGTGTACCTATATATCTGTACCTAATGTGTACCAGTATATCTGTACCTAATGTATACCAGTATATCTGTACCTAATGTGTACCAGTATATCTGTACCTAATGTAAACCAGTATATCTGTACCTAATGTGTACCAGTATATCTGTACCTAATGTAAACCAGTATATCTGTACCTAATGTGTACCAGTATATCTGTACCTAATGTGTACCAGTATATCTGTACCTAATGTATACCAGTATATCTGTACCTAATGTGTACCAGTATATCTGTACCTAATGTGTACCAGTATATCTGTACCTAATGTGTACCAGTATATCTGTACCTAATGTGTACCAGTATATCTGTACCTAATGTGTACCAGTATATCTGTACCTAATGTATACCAGTATATCTGTACCTAATGTGTACCAGTATATCTGTACCTAATGTAAACCAGTATATCTGTACCTAATGTGTACCAGTATATCTGTACCTAATGTGTACCAGTATATCTGTACCTAATGTGTACCAGTATATCTGTACCTAATGTGTACCAGTATATCTGTACCTAATGTGTACCAGTATATCTGTACCTAATGTGTACCAGTATATCTGTACCTAATGTATACCAGTATATCTGTACCTAATGTGTACCAGTATATCTGTACCTAATGTGTACCAGTATATCTGTACCTAATGTATACCAGTATATCTGTACCTAATGTGTACCAGTATATCTGTACCTAATGTGTACCAGTATATCTGTACCTAATGTGTACCTATATATCTGTACCTAATGTGTACCAGTATATCTGTACCTAATGTGTACCAGTATATCTGTACCTAATGTGTACCAGTATATCTGTACCTAATGTATACCAGTATATCTGTACCTAATGTGTACCAGTATATCTGTACCTAATGTGTACCAGTATATCTGTACCTAATGTAAACCAGTATATCTGTACCTAATGTGTACCAGTATATCTGTACCTAATGTGTACCAGTATATCTGTACCTAATGTGTACCAGTATATCTGTACCTAATGTGTACCAGTATATCTGTACCTAATGTGTACCAGTATATCTGTACCTAATGTATACCAGTATATCTGTACCTAATGTGTACCAGTATATCTGTACCTAATGTGTACCAGTATATCTGTACCTAATGTATACCAGTATATCTGTACCTAATGTGTACCAGTATATCTGTACCTAATGTGTACCAGTATATCTGTACCTAATGTGTACCTATATATCTGTACCTAATGTGTACCAGTATATCTGTACCTAATGTGTACCAGTATATCTGTACCTAATGTGTACCAGTATATCTGTACCTAATGTGTACCAGTATATCTGTACCTAATGTGTACCAGTATATCTGTACCTAATGTGTACCAGTATATCTGTACCTAATGTATACCAGTATATCTGTACCTAATGTGTACCAGTATATCTGTACCTAATGTGTACCAGTATATCTGTACCTAATGTGTACCTATATATCTGTACCTAATGTGTACCAGTATATCTGTACCTAATGTGTACCAGTATATCTGTACCTAATGTGTACCAGTATATCTGTACCTAATGTGTACCAGTATATCTGTACCTAATGTGTACCAGTATATCTGTACCTAATGTGTACCAGTATATCTGTACCTAATGTGTACCAGTATATCTGTACCTAATGTGTACCAGTATATCTGTACCTAATGTGTACCAGTATATCTGTACCTAATGTGTACCTATATATCTGTACCTAATGTGTACCAGTATATCTGTACCTAATGTGTACCAGTATATCTGTACCTAATGTATATCTGTGTAATCAGTTTCAAAACAGTAATTTTGAATAGTGCATAAAACTGACCCAGAGGTTGTAACAATATGCTTTGGCTAACTAACACTTGTGTGAGGTTTTGACACTGACCATTGTAGAACCTGAAGGGCAAATTAAAAGGAGGGATGGTGGCCAGAGATGTAGTGTCTTCAAACACCGGACAGAACTTGAGTACATACACAGCTCCATCAACCCCTGGACTATTCTCCATAAGTGCCAAGTCCTACACACACACACACACACACACACACACACACACACACACACACACACACACACACACACACACACACACTTTTTACTCTGGCAAAGATAAATCCATAGTGTAATTTGTATGCAAGAATTATGTACTGCTAAACGTTATTAAATGCATTGTGACAAATATCCATCCGGAATGACTTCAATATATCTTATTAATAAGTATTATGCAATGGCATATAGGAGTTATGCTAAAATGCCATATGCCATAACTAATATCTCAATATAATTTGATTCATTTACTTTAAGGCAACTATGATGTTGGTTCCAATACATTAGCAGAGTCCTGGAAATCTGTTGAAACATTATCATATACAATTAAATGAAAATATTACACCCAGAAACATCCACACACTTACATTTATAAGAGCCTTGCCATTAATTAGATCGTATGTTAGACTCTTGGCCTTGTTCTCAAACATTGGAACATCTTCTGCATCATCACCATCAACAGTTGTCACAGTCAGGAGCACTTTTCCATTAATCCCCATTCCAGCTGGGTTACTGTGCTCATCCTGTCAGGCAAAACACACACACACACACACACACACACACACACACACACACACACACACACACACACACACACACACACACACACACGAAACAGTCATCGGTTCACAGTAAACACCTCCGTTGACAAGTCTTGTTTTGGTTACATCAAGAGTTTTTAGGTCAGAAAAAATTTTATTTAGATTTTTAATAGACGTGGACAGGTGATGTTCAACTCATTTATTTATAAACCTCAAACAGCTCACCATTATCTTCAAGCACAGTACTTGTAGAAGAGTGCGGTCAGCCAGACTGCTGCTGTTAGAGACCACAGGAGTTGAAGCAGGAGAGTCTGGGACAAGTTTGACTGGCTTATTGGCAACAATATTCAGAGCGATCTATGACAAGAATTCTAGTAAATAATCTCACAGTGCCACATGTGCAAGAATATAAACAGGTAACACAAATTAGGCCAAAGAACAGCAATAGATAAAGAATATAACATAAATAATTATAGATATATAATTGAAGTGTAAATCAGACTGAGACCCTGGTAATGTTAAAATGCACACACACACACACACACACACACACACACACACACTATATATACAGTATATATATGTTAGGGCTGGGCGATAACACGATAACGATATGTATCATGATAGACACATGATCAATATCAATAAAAAATGTGTTCAATAAAACGTTTGATATTTTTTATTCTTCGTGAAGCTTGGTTCACTTGGTTCAAAGTTTGGTTGCATTAACAAAGGCACTCACTCTCTGATAACCTAAACTTGCACTAAATTCTCAGGTTTCTCTATGTTTATATTTAACACTTTGCACTATTTATTACACTTCATTAATAATTTCTTACATTTTCTTTCATTTTGCACCTTAAATGTTGAGATAATTGTTAAGTGTTCATTGTGACTTTAGACTTATGCAGGGCTGTCAAGTATTACGCATTGAGAGTGACAGTCACACATTTGGGTCTTTTGTCACACTCTCCTGCCACACATTGTATTTGTCACGCAGAAAAACATACTATTTATCATATATTTAATAAGCCGCAGCACCCAAAATGTATCTGTCCGCACCGCTGTCTCTATGGAACCGGGCAGGAATCAAGCGTGTCTCAGTTCTTAGTCGAGCCTGACACTTATCAGCCAATCAACAAAAGAGGCTACACAATAGCCAATCAGAAAATAGAACTATCTGGGTAAGATTTAATGCAACAACCAATTAAAAAAAAAAATTTCATTAGAGAGGGTATTTTCGATGGTGGAACAAAACCTCAACATGAAACAGCTTGTCTCTGGACGAGACATTGTCCTCAATGATGACCCTAAAAATGGGTGGGCTTGAGCCGAACTGTTTTAAATGGGAGCAACATTACAAATGATAAAGGAGTCCAAAAAGGCAACATCCATCCATCCATCCCTCACTCCCTCACACACACACATTAATAAATGGAAATTAAACAAATTCTTTGTAGTTGGTTAATGTGGTCAGTGATCCTGATGAAACAGTTTTTATTTTTTGGGTGGGGTGGGTCACTCTTGCCAGTCTCCAAAACTTGTTTACATTTTAGTTATTCAAGTTTTCCTGGTTGTTGACATTTTGGTCTTAATAACTGAGGGGATTATGATTAGAGGAAGGTTAAGTTTAGAATAAAAATGTTTAAATGTAATATATTTTTCTCCTGGTCCTTATTTTAAACGGGTCATAAAAATATCAATACTTAGCGATATCGACCGATATGAAACACTGATATCGTGATGCAGTTTTCAGCCATATCACCCAGCCCTAATAGATATATATACACATGTAGAACATTACAGTGGATTACCTGACTGCTCCAGATGGACTTGATTTTCTCTAAAGCATAAACAAACTGCACCATGTACTTTCCCACTCGGGAAGGAATCTCTTTATCTCTGTGAGAAAACGGACAAGAAATTCGTTTCCCTTTCCAAAGAACAAATCATAAAAACCCATATAAACACATAACACATAAACACAAAAACCCTCAAAGTCAAACCCTCAAATAGAAGACCATCCTTTCTTAAAAATAACAAAACTATTTGTTCATAATAATAATAATGTAAGAAAAGAATCATGGGACACTTTTAAAGAGTGTTCGGTGTCTTGTAAGCCAAGCTAATACTCTTTGTAGTAAATCTGTAACAGTGATTTTGACAAACTTGTTACCTGAAGTAAAAGTGGTCATCCTTTTCCTTGTCCTTGGGTTTGCTACATTTAAAGGTTGTTGCCTGAAATTGTCAATTGTTCGTTATAGTAATTATACGTGACTACTTTAGCGATACAGTTTAATAAGTCTTTTGTATGTGTGACTCACCCCATTTGGAGGGTGGGATCCTGAAGCCAAGCCTTGCCACAGAAGCATGGACAGACTAGATGGACTCACGTTCTTCACAGGTCTGCCATCTTCAGAGAGTACACTTAGTTTGAACACTAAACGTGCAGAAAGCCGATAACACTGAGGGTCAACACAGAGTGTGCAGTTTAAATACTTAACAGAAACATCTTATGCTGAGAATACACACCAGGGAAAATATCTCCTGCTCTTAATACGGATTTGTTGTCGTATTCTACGCTAAGCTTAACGGGGTTGTTGGGATCGGGTAACACACACAGCTTCACAACTGGGCCAGAAATATTATTGTTTTTACTGAAGGATCCTCTGAACTCCAGCTGATGCTCTCCTCTGCAGATAGCAAAAAAAAAAAAAAGTGTACATAAATAGTGGGTAATTAGGCAGAAGGTCTAGAATTGGTTTGGGAAAGTAAATGAAGGCTTAAAATGATACTGGTCTCTGCTCACATTGTCGCTGTTATGCTTTCCAGTAAAAAGCTGGCCTTTCCTTCTGTATCCACAGGCTGGGACATCACTGAAGATTTCACCTACACACCCACACCAACAGATAGTTTGGTTAAAAAATTTGAAATAAATAAATAAATAAAAAACCCAATCAGAAATACTTTAATCCCCTTGGGAAAATTGGGTTCGGACCGCATCTCCAAGTCAGCAGAATAACAATACAAAAACAGAATTCTACATAAAAAGAAAGAAGAGGACGACTTATACACACTATATACATAATATATACAACAACAAAAAAAAGAAATAAAACTTAAATAACTATACAGGTGAAAGTATGGTGAACACTGTATGATGTGTTCATTAGAATTTTGAAAAATATACATATTTCAAATAGTCATGTCCACAAAAGAAAGGAATAAAACATGATGGAGCTAGTTATTATAGGAAGATCGTCGAAGATCATTTTGGCTTGGTAATGGAGTGCGTCACGCCCTCATTTCCTAAAGGAGCACATCTTATTCTCTTCTCCTCTATTATGTTATATAATAAAATTAGCTAGAATGTACATTTTCTGAAGAAAATGTGAATGGTGCTTCCACGTGGTAAATCTCGACATTCGGTTGCTAGGGTGAAATTTTAGGAATTTCCCATTCAAGTCTATGGGACTTTTTTGGCCACTTTTTCATCTGCTGTGCGAACATCATTGTTTGGATCTCTTATAAAATTCATAGCACACCTCTACTCAATGAGCTGGTCGATTTGACACCTCATTCAAGCTGCGGGACAAGTTACGCTCTGAAGAAGACTATCTCAGTTTGCAAGATAACAAGAATGATGCTTTGCAAGCACCATTAATAAGGTCAGAATGAGAACAGAAACCTAAACCTTGCAGCCATATGTACTTTCTGAGCGATGCTGGCTTGATCTTGTGCTCTTTGGATCGTTTTATTATCGAAAGTATTAAAAGCATATAATACAAGATAATAAATAAAGGTGATATTCAGTTTTCTACCAAAAGGTTTCAGTAGATTTATTTCAGTGCGTCACTGGTTGGAAGATACCTTGAGCTGTGGTGATAGAGGCTTTATTGTTATTACAACACGCTGGTCTGGAACAGGATTTCCCCAATCATCACACAACTGCAGCAGGAACGGAGTGTTCAGACCTTGACCGTTTACAACCTGTACAGGCTACAAGGACAAGTAAAGGACAACTATTATTTCGAATCAATTCTTTTTACTATGTCTGCATTTCTGTAATTGTTTTCACACGATTTCAAAAAAAAAATAAATAAATAAAATATGGAGAATAACCGAGAAAGTGCAAGAGAAAGACACTTGTGTGCTATTTACCTGCTCTGGTGCTTCCAGCAGAGTGATTTTTTTGGGTGGTCCTGCAGTGACTTTTATTCTGGCAAACCATTCAAAATTCTGGTACTTAAAACACAGCTCCCGTGGTCCGGGAGAACCTTCTACAAAGCGAACGCCAGTCACCACCATTTTCCCTGTACTGGTCTACATAAAGACACACACGTAGACCGCAGTCAAATTTAACATCATTTTAATATACACACAGCGATCTAAGAGGTCCTGGATGGATCCATAAGTACAAAAACATATTGCAAATTTTACTGAACCTGTTATGTCTTTGTTAACGTTTAAAATCTAGATTTTTAGCTTTTATCAGCTCTCAAAAATATCGGGACACAAGTTACTGCTCGATTTTCATCAAGTTTAATAAAATCTCAAGTAATGTATACGTTAAACCCCCCCCCCCCCTTTTTAAGTGTGGCAGCAAAAATATTCCTTAAGATAGATGATTGCATCATTTATGTCTGTCTACCTGCCAGTTGAAATTCAAGGCTGATTCATCAAGGTTTTTTGCAGACACACTGACTGCCTTCATGCTCTCAGCACTTAGAGCATCAGTCTTATTGCCATACTGATCAACCACGTCAACATCTAAAACAAACAAAAATAATAATAAATAAATAAAAATAATAATAAGGAAAATACGCTGATTATTTGGGGGTGGGCACGTGAATGTTGCCTATGATGAATCACTGTTTTTCTAATGGATCATCTTGACTATAATAACTGATTAGAATTTAAGACTTTTTTAATATGGCTTTAGTAAAGAAACTAGTTACATTTATTCAACCGTAATCCCAATCTAGGTAAGTTAATGTTCACCATGACAAACATTGATGTTGGCTTGACAATGTGTGTCTGGAAGTTTCATAAGCTTAAAGATAGAGAAAAAGTGTGACAGACAGACAGAAGTCAGATAAAGTGATAGTGTGATACAAATAAATAGAGTAGTAGAGAAACTATAATTAGAAGAAAAGTTTTTTTTTTCCCCAAACGTTTTGGGAGTTTTGTTTGATGTACAGTAAAGCTGATTCAGAGATCTGATCAGGTCAGAGCAGTCTGAAGGGCTGTGCTGAGTTTGGCGAATGTTCGCTTGAAACATTTTGGAGTTGGAATTTTCTGGAAGGAGAAATCTGTAGTGCCAATCACACTAAGTGACAACCGGCTAAAGAATCTCATAATAAAAATAATAATCTGAAATAGCAGTTCAGATCGTTGCCTTTGTCAAGCCAAGATCATATCATATATGTGGGCTTACCAAATTAGTTTCACTGGCCAATAACACTTTACCAGCTCCTTTGGTCAATAGGTTATGAATAAAGGCTGCTAAAGATATATTCAGCTCTGGCTGTACCTCAAAGGTCAACCATAAATATAGTGTAAACCACATTAAATCGAATTGTATAGTTTTTCCAATTTTATGTACAAGTGAAGGTCAAGGTTTCTTCAAATTAATGTTTGTGTCACACATTACATAAAGTGATCCTGAGATATGATCCATAATGAGCCATTTAATACTAGAACTGTTTAAGAAAATGATTGCTTCCGAGACTAAACAACAAGCGACGGTGGAGTTTTTGTATTCTACATACTAAGATATCTATTCCTAAATTGAGGTTGGGTTACTGGTTAGAAGAGATCTTACAAATATTTCCAGACAGAGTTTCACCCATCCGGACAGTTGTTTCATTAATAGTGATCTTCAGATGTTCGGGCTCGTCCGGCCGTGGGCTATAAACCAAAAAACACATGCACACGAAATCAGCTTTCAGAAACAACCTGCATTTTTAACATAGTAAAGAGGATCTTGAAGCTTCAGGGGGGAAAAAAGATGCGATTTTAGTTTGCATGCATGCGTTATAAGTCTTACACTATGGTAAAGGACGTGTCGACCGTGTGCTGATCCTGAAATAACACCTGGCAAAATTGTTCTCCATGTGCTTTAGTGGGAACACACACACTCGGTAGTCTTCCCTTTGCCAATTCTGCAGTTTTAATATCTGCAGCCCAGTTGACCTAAAACACAAATGTATATCTTTAACTCCTTTTAGCACATTTACAGTCTCTTTTACAACTCTTTAACATATGTAGACAGCAATGTGAGGAAACATGCAAACATCTACCTTTATGTTCTGGGCAAGACTCTGTGTTAAAGCCACCTTCCTGCCCCCCTCATCATACAGTCTAAAGCACAGACTCCCGAGGGTGTCGCCAGCCGTCCAGTTAACATGCTCCTTATTCTGGAGTACTATGTCATCGTCCGAATCATTCTCCTGCCTATAGATCTCGATACGGCAGACACGGCTGCTTGGCAAAATACGGATTGTTCTCTCCACACAAGCCACAGCCTTCTGATTCTATACACAAATAAAAAAAATTTAGCTGCAGAGATTTAAATAACAAACCACATATAGATAGTCACAAGCTGCCATTTTATAAACAGCAGAATTTTCTACAGCACATATTGGCCTTTATGAGTGGGGGAAAAGTACAAAAACTAGCTATTCAATAAATGTCCACTTTTTTCTTTGAGATAAACAGAAGTATCAAAATTTTCCAATTCGGAGACCAAGTTATTATTACCGTATTTTCCGCACTATAAGCCTTAAATTTTATCAAAAATCGACTGTGTGCCTAATAATCATAAATAATAATAAAATGTTGTGCGACTTTGGTAAGCGCTCTGCTTGATTGACTGTCGGACCATTACGTAGAGAACATTACGTAATACTTACACTATGTACGCATACCTCCACCACGCCTCCGGTAAGTGAGGACTTTGATGGATTTGTGGGAGAAGATTGATTAAAAAATAATGTGTGTGCATTGTTAAATAGTAGAATAAAGTTCAACTAAACTCACTGTTTTGTTTCTGTCACCTTTTTTTTTTGTAGACCGTATGTTTTAGCATGCGCCTTTATAATACGGTGTGCCTCATTTATGGGTTAAGTACAGAAATAGACCCCGTGATTGAGAGTGCGCCTTATAATCCCGGAAAATACGGTAGTTTGTATTGAAACATTCATAAATACCTGGCTGTGCACACACACAACATAATCACAATGTAATCAAATGTGACTTTCAAACCACTGAGGAATGCAGTAGATATATGTACAGTTAAAAAAAAAACCTTACAGGAATGGCAAATTTTGCAGTGAGGATACGTTCGGTGGTGACGTTCTTCAGTAGTAGTGGTTTTGCCAGCAGCACACCAGTCCCCGTATTACTGCAGTCAGCAGTGTACACTGGCAAATCAGAGGCTCCGAATAACTACACACAAACACACACACACACACACACACACACACACACACACACACACACGATAACAAAAGAATAAACCATGAGCTAATAAATAATAACTAATTATAAACAATTTGCATGTGTTAGATTTTCCTTTCTTGGTTTATGTGCTACAATCATATAGCATAAGTACTTTGTTCTTGAAAAAAAAAAAAAAAAAAGCTTAGCCACAATATGGTATGAAATAAAATGTATTATTATTATTATTATACTTTAGTCCTGCATTTCTTAACCTGCAGGTCACAAAACTGTAGCAGGGAGGTCATGAGAAGACATTCTAGAACAAATGTATACAACACTTGTCTAACGGCACAGCCTACAGGCATTGTGACATAACTGGTCGTCTGCTAATTGTAAGAAGTTACCTGGGATTAGCAATATGTGGTATTACAGTAATCATTGCTAGAGTGATGATTAGACATGGAGCGATTTCATGTCAAAAACAAGAGTAAGTATAGAGGCAGGTTCACACTGCGCAAAAGGGAACGCAAACAAATCACCCTCACATCATGCAAATATATTATGATACAGCAGGGCAAAATATCTGATGGTGTATTACTGTACAATACAGAATACCAGCTGAGATCTCAGCTTTGGAGCATATTAATGAAAACGCACACAAAATCCATATCGTGTTCAAATAATTGAACATAAATTAGGTTTTGTTGCTATTTTATACCAAATAAATTATCAAAACACACGAAGGTACGCCACTAACGTAATTTGCGTCACGCAGATGATCTTGTTGGTCAGGAGTTTATCACTCTTAGCATCTACAATGGCGCAAGCACCAGTAAAACCAGGAGATTTCTTTTTTTTTTTTTTAGAAAATTGGATGGCACTTTGAATAAACGCAAAATTGTGTGCGTACACTGGACTACCATCGAAGTTCGCCAAGTTTTAAATATCATTTAAAAGCAAAACATCACCGGTTCTACCAGCAAACCATTGAGTAGTGTGCAACAACCATATTTTTTAGCAATTTAGCATTTCAGCTACAGGGAAAATAGCTAACAATCAATAGTGATTAAGCAATTTTGGGAAATGATAAATAAACATGTTAAACAAAATAAATAGTGCATGTTTAATTTCTATGGACAGACCAATGCCATACGTGTAACAGTTATACAGATCTTCAGCCTGGCATAATACAGAATTTAATTACTGTGATGAATTTAGAGGAATTTATATTTAGGAATCCATGACGGATTGAAACGTAGCTCGGTTAATCTGATTGTAGAATGGAAACGGTTTGAGGAATGTGGACGTTCAGTGGAAATGTTACCTGGCAGCGAACAATGAGTTTAGAATGCGTTGTAATATTATGGAACTCGTCCTGAACTTCTACTTTGAAGTCTGCGGCTGTGCCGTTCTCTATGCAAACTTCATCTGTAGGCTTCACCACCAGCTGATGAGGAGGGCCTGGGGAACACAGCAGAAACTCAACATAAGCAACATTAAAAAATGAAGATGACAAAATTATATATATAAAAAAAGTTATTTAATTATATGATAATATAAGGAATAATAAAAGCACAATAAATATTGTTCCTGACTCAAACCGTGTGGCTGAAAGTTTTTGAAAGGTTTTAGAAAATGGTAGATCATTTTGATATTTAAAATACAGATGAAACATTACAATTTGTCCGCCAGTACAAATTACTGCGCTATAAGCAATGCAGCTTTTCTTCTTCCAAGTGTCAGAAAATGACTGCAAGATGGTCCAAAATGATTTAGCTATATATAAGTATACACTATACATTATCCATGGCTTTATTGTTTTTATTTAGCATTTCCCAGCGTGTGTAGACTCACCTGGACGGACATTAATTTGGAACGTCTGGGAGTCTGGGTTGAGGCCTGGGATTGTTACCTTTACGGTGTGTACCTGTCGATAGCATTAACAGTCGCACAGTAACTAAGAGTCAAGATAGATGTTTTATGAATCTATAAGTTTCATAAAGATTAGTAAATCCACAGCAATGTGAACCACATACAATTCCATGTTTTTTATAACTCAAGTAGGTAAATACTGACCTTCTCAGGATGGTTGGCTTTACCCATAGCTTTCAGGTCTTGTATGGTGAAAGTTTCACTTGCATTCGTCTTTTCATAGCTCAGTTTCAGTGAACTGATGTGTGTGTGTTGATTAGTGAGAAAGAGGAGAACAAAAAAACAGATCATGTAATGTGAATTCTTGACTTTTAAACACTAAATAAATCAATTTCAATCTGTCTGTACCTGGGATTAATACAAATATTATTTAATCAAACAAAAGAATATAACTGCTTGTATATTTTCTGCACGTTACCTGCACTCTAGCTGGGGTTTGATGCCAGAAGGCGGCTGAGTTGGATGACTAAATGCATCTGTAAATTTCAGAGGCAAAGCGAATGGTACTCCCACCTGAACGGGAGAAGGAAAAACACCGACCGCGAAAGCTGCTGCACTGCTTTCTGACAGCGTGGAAAGAAGAGCATACACATGATCAGAGTGGTGGAGAAAGAAAAAAAAAAAGACAAAACAGAGACACGTTCTGGGACTGTTTGTGAGATGTCAGGTGCTCGGCTTTAAATAGATTTCTTACTATTTATTTAACAATAAAGGAAAAAGCACATAAATTAAATAAACACAAAATAATTGTTACCTTTAATGCTGAAGTTGAGTGTATAATCAGGTAGTCGTCTTCCGGCCCACTCTTTTGCTGGGGAATCACCGTCGCTTAGTACAGTTTGCAAATGAAGTGTGTACGACCCCAACTTATTAAAATTTTCTAAATACACAAAAGACAAAGAAAATCAAGCAAGATATTTTTGTAGATGGTTAGAAAAGCTGAGAATTGATGTCATTAAAAAAAAGCATCACAAACAGTTCCTTGCTATAAACAGTTATAATCTGACTTTTCATTTTTTTGTAAGGTACATAGCATTAAATATTTTGGTACATATCCCATGCTTGCAATAACTACATCAAGCTGGTGAGCTACTGACTAATCTAATCAGTAAAAAATGAGTGAGTCTGTTCCAAAAACAACCATGCAAGCCCAAGCCATTACACTACCTCCACCGTGCTTAAGTGATGAGCTCATATGTTTTGAATCATCACTTAGTAGATAGATAAGTTCTTTCTCCACACTTCGACTTTTCCAGCACTTTGCTAGATGCTACTTTGAATCTTTGCTTCCAGAACCCGTGTGGCCTGTCTTTGTACTAAGAATTTTCATCTGGCCTGATGAGTGGCCTGATTAATCTGCTGATGAATGACCGCTAGATTTCTACAGAAGTCTTATCTAAACCTTTGAAGGTTGTTGGTTGGTGAGGTCACTGACTGCTGTTTTGGGGATTTTCCTCACAGTTCTCACAATGTTTCGGTCATCAACAGTTGTTGGTTTTCATTAAATGAACTGTTTAATATCTGACGTTGTGAGTATACCACAATTTCCATTCTTTTTTTGGCTATGCCTTCTTTTCTCAGCTTCAAAATGGCTTGTGTTTATCCCATGGATAGCTCTCTTTACAGAAGTTTATCCTTTTTAACAAACACGGATAAAAGTCACACATGTCCAAGGAGTCCAAACTTATTTTGTTTCCATTCCAACCAGGTAGAAGCCTGAAGAACCTTGGACTAAACAAACATTCAACATGCTACATCAAGTGGAAGTGTGTGTATATTCTGAGTGTAATTAGGTCTTTACCCATTTTTTTAAACCAGTACTCCCACTTAGCGTGCCCACAAAGGAGATAGTTCGTTACAGTGTCCTTGTTCCCAGCTGAGAGTAAAGAACAGAATAAAAGATTAGACTACAACATGCCAACACACACATAAGAAGGAGAAGAAGAAAAAGAAGAGATCTACTCACAGTGCCAGACTACTTCAAGCTCAATCTGTAATCTCTTGGAATTAACACTGGGTAAAGGCAGCCGTGACATTTTCTCCCCTAGTTTATTCAAAATCTCAACTCTGATTGGGCCTGAAGTTGGAGAAACAACACGACACAAAACAAACATAGAAAATTTATATTTCCCTGTTCAGTTGTCCTACAGATAATATGATAACCACATAGTACGTTAGAGCTGTATGTGCTTTGTAATCATTCCGTTGCAACATTTGTCCCTCTTTGCTGTTATAACAACCTTTCCTCTACTGGGAAGACTTTCAACAAGATTTTGGAATGTGGCTGTGAAGATTTGCTTATGTGATGAGGTCTGGGGTTCAGTCTGTTATACACTTTATACAAAAAGGTGTTCGGTGGGGATGAGTTCGAAGCTCTGTGCAGGCCAGTCAAGAACATCCACTCCGACCTTGACAAACCATGTCTCGATGGACCTTGTGCTTCGTCATTGCAGGACTTGTTTGGATCGTTAGTTCCGGTGGAATTTGTATAACATACAAAAAACATTCTAGATAATTTTGTGCTCCTAGCATTGTAGCAAGATATGGGTGTGATGATCAGATAATAAGATTTATTTGCTCTGCAGATGTGTGTATGTGTACCCATGGGAGTCCCAGCTGGCTTGATAGCATTCTCAGGCCACGGATTCCCCTCTGGCCACGTGACTTCCAACTTATCAGGAAGTCTATAAGATGACAAACATTTGACATTGGATTTAATTACAAACGTCACGTTAGTCACACAATTTAACACATCTATGCTTTTACTGCAGGTTTACTGTATGTTTGACAAATGATCAACACATCAACACGAATCTATAGAAATAGTTGCAAAATTTTCTCCTTGCCTTTTACCGTATTATATACTGAATATACACTTTAATAGAAAAGAATACTATAATAGAATATTCACTTTAAGAGAAACACATGTACACCTGCTTATTTATGCAGTTCTAGTCTGTCAATCATGTGGCGGCAGCACAATGCATAAAATCATGCAGGTTCAAGCCCAAAAGCATCAGCTAATGTTCTCATCCAACATCAGGGTGGGGGGAAATGTGTTATCTCTGTGATTTCGTGGCACGGTCGTTGGTAACACGAGTTGGGGTTTTTTCCCCAGCAACTGCTGTTCTCCAGTGATTTTCACACACAACAATCTCTAGTTTGCAATGAATGATAGAATGGGGAAAAAAAAGCTCAGAAAAGATCATGGGCCTCAGGCTGACAAGAATGAAAGAAAATGTAATCTCTCAATAACAAGGGCATTCCCACCCACAGAACTGTTGCTCGCTAAATATTTTGTTTTGGGTTTTCATACCCTCTTAAATGTATGCAGGATAGTGTGTGTGTGTGTGTGTGTGTGTGTGTGTGTGTGTGTGTGTGTGTGTGTGTGAGAGAGAAAATCTCAAGAGACCGGTAGTTTGTGAAATACTCAAACCGGCCAACTGTCCGTAATCAAAGCCACAGAGATCACACTTTTGTCTTCATTCTGTTAATATTACCTGAAGCTTTTGACTCGTCAAAGCATTACTGCTGCACTTCCAGCTCCGCCACATGATTGACTCATTAGATAACTGCATGAATGTAAGTGTTCCTAATAAGGTGGATGGTGAGCGTATTCCTGTGACAAACGATTCTCACAACGTGTAAATGCTGACAAATCTGTGGGATTATCCATGACATCAACATGGAGGATGTCAGAAATCTAAGTAATACTAAACAAGAATGCATTTGACCAATATCCAAATAATAAAATGAAAAGACAAAGAACGAGCAAGCGAGTAGAATCAAAATTCGAGTTGCTTACTTGCTTAGATCATTCTCAATGCTTCCCTTGATGTCATCATCTGTAGCCTGTCTGTCGATCTTAGTAATGGGGATGATCTTACCCCCATTATACAACTCCTTAGGTTCCTGCAGACAATGTTCAGTGTTATGCACATATATTTCCAGGTGAAACTTTTGTGCTGTCGTTGATATGAAGAAATATTCTGAACAGATAGTTGGGCATAATTATGCCTTATGATTATAATTAACAAGCATTCACAGCATAAAGTACGTCACCAAATCAGATCAGAAAATAAGTCAACTCCGCTACCAATAAAACAACATTTCAGCTTAGACATAAACATTCTTTATTCTGTATAGTAGATTCTGATTGGCCAGATAAAATACTAAAATAAAGCAACCCATGAAAACAGAGACAGTGTTGTAAACTTACCAGTATGATTTGGACATACCCCCCAGTAGCATAGACGTCGCCTTCATGGTCCCCATAGAGCAAAAAGCGCTCTATTGTGCCATGAACTATAGGCTGAGTTTTCATCGTCTTCACCTAAAAGAGCCACGAGAATTTGACTACGCAGAAATACTTCTTTAAACAACAAACAAAAAACTTAGTTGACAACAAAAAAACCACAGATGTTCAATATGTTGTACTTTTTCTCTCGAAAATCTACACCGACATTCTGAAAGCAGGTGGGGAAAATAAGTAAGTACACCCTATAAGTACACCCTATAATTCAGTAACATGTTTTAGTGACCACTTTTTAGTGACAACAACTTGAATAAATGTTCTGTAGGAGTTTCAGTCTCTCACATCATTTTGGAGAAAGCTTTGTGCCACTCATCTTCATAACACTTCAGTACATTGATGTTTGAGGGCATTTTCTTATGCATGGCTCTCTTACGATCCAGCCACAGCATCATAGTAGAGTCGAGTTTTTCCAAAACTTTGATTTTCTTCTTCTGTAGCCATCTTACATTTATAGCATTTGGCAGACGCCCTTATCCAGAAAGAGAAGTCTCTATCATTGACTACATTATCACTGGTTAACTACAACCACAAATCAGAAAAAAGTTGGGACAGTATGGAAAACACAAAAAAAAAATCCTTGTGATTTTTATTGTTTGTTTTTTCTTCAAAAAAACAAAATTCCTATTTTGGTTTTTGCAACACATTTCAAAAAAAAGTTGGAACAGTAAAGCATTGTAGCGTCGTGCACCAGTCATTTTAGATTTCATGTCCCAGGCACCCTAAATTTCAACATCTACTCCTCAATTAACCGATGAGCAACCCAGTTTTACACCCACACCTGGCTCCAGAATGTCTGGAGTCTCCACAAAGGCCAGATAACCCCATGCGGCTCATTGGGGCCTGCAAACAGAACTCTCTCACACACACACACAACACAATGAGACATTCCGTTTACTAATAAAACCCAAGATAAGGTACTCTAAGGTTCTCATTCTTATAACCCTTTTTGTAATGTGTTTCTTCTTTTAATGCTTGCCTGACTTAAAATTATTTGCTCCTTAATTTCCTGACAAGGGTGTATCTTATTCATGTGTCAGAAAACAACATTGTATTTTAAAATCCGTTATACTCTATCATCATATCTTACTGATCATGGCATGTTAATGTATACCTGTTCTAATGCCGTATGACCCTTTAAGGTCTGATGTCAGAATGTATACGAAGCTATTGTTTTCTTTTTACTTCCCTAATGAAAGTGCATCTTGTTCATGTTTCATTTTTGTTTCTTTGCCTTTATCTTTGCCTTGATTACTGATCTATGTATGTAATGTACCGCTGCCTTCATACCGTCATTACCCTTCATGTTTAGTATCCAAATGACCACAAAATTATCGGTTACTCATTTTTCAAGCACTGGTGTATTTTATTTGAGCACGAAAGGCGCCATACCATCTTAATACACCCTGGATCAAACTTTAAAGTAATCTAAAAGTTTGATAAACCACGCCCACAGACACCTGAAACAAAGGGAGTCTTTCCCTTCAAAATCCTGACCGAAGTATTGGTCATCTCCCCAAAGATGGGTGGAGTTCGTGACCTTTAAATTGTCACAAACACCACTAATCCGTGGTCAGACTTTCGGAACAGCTTCAAGACGACTCCATCTTCCTTCAACGAAGTTCCAGCAAGCTTCACTTCCAAGAACGACAACTGCTCTGATCTTCAGGAGTACTTGGAAGAACGTCTGACCCCACCCTAACTGACTTTTCAGAGATTTCTCTGTTGCATCCGGACTCTTGTTCAGTAAGCCAATGCAAGTAACCGTTTCCTCTACCAACCAATTTAGATGCGTAATTTTAAGTAGGAATCTTTCATTGAATCTTAAGGTGAATTTAAGTTTCTGTGATGATTTCCCAGTTAGGGTGTGATTAATTAAGTCTAAGCTTGCCACTCCTTTCCTTCCTTTCTCTAATTTCTTCTTTCCAGTCTCTTCCTCCCTTTCCCCAATTTTAATTTCTTTTGTTTTATTTTATTTTCATTTCTGTTTTCCCTATTTCTTTTGTTTGTGTGTGTAGTTAGTTTTATGTTGTGTTTGTCTCATTCATTAAATGTCATAATTTTGAGCCACAGGTGATTTGTCTCTGAGTATCGCTCACAAATTAAGGTACCTGCAATATCTGGTCTGAACTACATGCTCTATTAAGTTAATTTAATCTAAATTACGGTATACAGTAAAAGAAGAGCGGATCTTTCTTGGCCGGGAAGATACCGCCTTCATAGAATTAATAAAGGTTACACGGCCTGTTTGCCGGACGAACAGACCAAATAAGCGCAATGTTAATTCCAGTACCGTTAATTTCAACTTGGGTTAAAATATTTGGAAGTCACTATAACACATTTTAGTTGCTTATAAATATTTACCTTGCTTCGCGAGCCAAAATCGCTACAGCATTTACCACTTTGTAATGTTGCCGTTACTTTTCACAACACTTAAAAGACGTTTAGAGACTGAAGACACCAAGTGATGAAGTGTTTCAGGTGTAATTGTGTCCCAGTCTTGCTGCAAACAAGTCTTAAAGTGGGCAACAGTACGGGGTCTTCGTTGTCGCATTTTGCACTTCAAAATGCGCCACACGTTCTCTATTGAAGACTGCAGGCAGGCCAGTCAAGTACCTGTATCCTCTTCCTCCGCAGCCAGGACTTTGTAATGTGTAATATGCATGGATGTCCCTGGAAAAGATGTCTTCTTGAAGGCAGCATATTGTGCTCCAAAATCTCTATGTACTTTTCAGCATTAATGGTGCCATCACAGAAGTGCAAGTTACCTTTGCCAAGGGAACTGACACAACCCCATACCATGACAGACCCTGGCTTTTCCACTGTGTGATGGTCCATCCCCAATGCCTCCAAGCCCAGAGAAGTCGACGGCGCTTCTGGACACTGTTAACATAAGGCTTCCTTTTGGCACAGTACAGTTTTAACTGGCATTTCTGGATGTAACTACATATTGTGGTAGTTGACAAAAGGTCTGCCAAAGTAGTCCTGAGCCCATGTGGTGATATCGCTTATAGATGAATAATGATTCTTGATGCAGTGCCGCGCGAGTGATCGGAGATCACGGTTGTTCAGCTTTGCTCATGTCCTTTACGCACTGAAATTCCTCCACATTCCTTGAATCTCTTAATTAGGTTATGCACTGTTGAAGGTGAAATAAGCAAATGTCTTTGAGGAACATTGTTTTTAAACATTTCGATCATTTTCTCACGTATTTGTTGGCAAACTGGCAATCCTCAGCCCATCTTTGTTCCTAAAAGACTAGACCTTTGGATGCTGGTTTTGTACCAAATCATAATTACAATCACCTGTTGACATCAGCTGTTTCAAATCACATCATTATTTAACCAATTTATCTGATTACTAGCCCTAAATTGCTCCTGTCCCAACCTTTTTTTTGGAATGTCTGAATGACAGGAAAGGATGTATATTTACAAATGAAATGAAGCTGACCAGACAAAACATGAAATATTTTGTGTTCACATTGTCTGCAATGAAATACAAGTCAAAGTAAATTTAGAAATCACAACTTTCTTTTTTTATTTGTGTTTTCCATACTGTCCCAACGTTTTCTGACTTGGGGTTGTAGGTTACAGACTTAAGATACCATGAACCTAAAGTTCAAAAGGTTCTTGTTTTGTTTTTTTAAACACACCCACACACACACACACACACACACACACACTGGGAAGAAAGTGCTAGTTGAAGCGTTTCATGAATAAGTCTGTCTTCATCCGTTGTTTGAAGATAGCCAGTGACTCAGCTGTTTGGACCCCCTAGGGGAAGTTCGTTCCACCACCTCGTTGGCAGAAGTAAAAAAAAAAACATTTTTAAAAAAAAAGAGTCTTGTAGTATACTTCCCTCTTACCCTGAGAGATGGTGGGATGGTGTGACCAATCGTGCAGTGCTGGTAGCTCTGAGGGAGCAAGATGCAGTGCGAGGAGTGATAAGAGCTTTGAGGTAAGAGGGAGCTGGTCCTTTTTTGGCTTTGTAGGTAAGCATCAGTGTACTGAAACTGATGCGTGCAGCTACTGGAAGCCAGTAGAGCAAGCACAGCAGCGGGGTGGGGTGGGAGAACTTCAGAAGGTTGAAAACAAGGCAATACGTGTAATTTGCTAGAGTGATTGGGTTTATTGTCTCACATTTGTCTTAAGGACATTCTGGTATAAATACGGAGTTCATCAATGTCTTAATGACTGCAAGTATCCCAGATCCAAACACGCTCAAAATCATCATGCTCCTTCCACCACCACTGAAACACTAGCACTGTGCATGATGACAAAACATCTCCACCTTGGTTGTAATCAGTCCTAAAGGTAATTGTGCAAAACTTTTGAGGTTTGCCCAGATGTAATTTTGCAAACCTAATTCATGCTCACGTAATGCTTTTGGAAAGAACGAGCTTTTTCTTAGTCAACCGTCAACAAAAGCCATACTTGTTCAGGCTTTTTCTTATGGTGCTGTCATGAGCATGTGCTTACAGAGGCTTGTGGGTCACATGATGCAGCTCTTATATAGTTTTGTGTTATGTTTCTGAGTTTAACCTTGCTGGGAATTTGCTAGGAAGGCGACATCTGGGAAGATTAGTGATTCTTTTTGGAAACAGCCTTAAACACTTCGTGTTCTTCTTGGCAGGACGTAGACGCATGCCGGTGTGCTTCAGAACTCTCTTAATTATTGTGGATGTAGGAAGGGTGTACTTATTTTTCCAGAAGCTTTCCTATATATTTTGCATATTTCATATATATTTTTGCCACATTTCTGCATATATACGTTATGTACTGTGTAGATTTAGCTGTACTACTAAGACACTCTGTTTTTCACTATGCATAGTTTTATTTGATTTGGTATTTTTCATTCCACTGCTAGTTATACACTGTATGTTACTGTAGGGCTGTGTATTGGCAAGAATCTGGCGATACGATACGTATCATGATACGGGGTTGCGATACGATATGTTGCGATACATTGCGATATTGTAAGCAAGGCGATATATTGGGATATTTCTTATTTTAATTATAGGATAAAGTTTTAGGGAAGCTGTCAAGACCACCACCATATGCAAACTTTAGCAAAAAAAATTCTTATTTAAACAGAACACAGTGGGAACTGCATTTGCATTAATTAGCCCCTGTAACATTCAATATGATTGAACCACTTTATGTGCAGTATGAATAAAGGGGGGAAAATAAAGTGCTTGCAGGATTTCTTAAATGTATTAAATGTGTTAAATTAAATGTATTAAATGTTAGCTGTTATAAACAGACCATATATATTTTTAGACCCTGCCTTTAAAGCTTCACAGTTACAATTGTAGCATGCAGTGTCCTAACATTTTGATCTGAACAAAAGAATTATATCTGCTTAATATCAATAAAAAAAATAAAGTGCTTGCAGGATTCCTAAAGAAAACAACACAAATATAAACAATAAAATATTTACAGATGTTGAACATTCTCAGAACCTTTAAACTTGGATTTTACAGGTTTCTTTGATTTATATTTATATTTTTATTTAATGTCATGGTTTTTCTGAAGAAAGATAAGCTGGTCAATATGCTCAGATGTCCGGCACTTCTATGCCCATCTTCATATATATAGCAAACTATTACCGTATTTAACGTTAACATTACTAGCGCACCGTTATGCTAGTGGAGTGGTGCTACCCCTTTAAGAGCAATGTGCCGTTGCTTTATTACTGTTATACTATTTGAATGTGCGCATGTGCAAAAGTTTGCACGCTTCAGTTACAACACCACGTGTGTGGAAGTCTGATGCTGCAACCGATATTCTATTTTATTTTCATTTTCTCATACTAATGAGTATTTTTTGTTTTAGTAACATGTTATTACGGAGGTTTTTCCTGTGTACGGAGGAATAAACCATTGTGAGTGAAACGTTTGTGAGTTTGTCCTTATTTTCACGGGATTAACCTTGAGGAGCTATCCTAAATCTCCATTAACGTGTTACTTCCTGTCACTGTTTAAGTTCAGAGATAAGAAGACAACAATCTAGCGGTTGGGATATAAACGGGACAAAATGAAACTGCCATGAATCTGTATAATTTTTTTTTTTATTATAAATATCGATATTTTGTTTTTGAGAATCAATACAATATCGCCAAGCACAATATCGCGATATTCACGTGTATCGGTATTTTCTTACACCCCTATGTTACTGTGTATGTGACAAATAAAAAAATCCTATATCTTAAATCACTAACCTCAATAAATCACCTATTTCTCTTATACATGAGCTATTAAATACTTGCCCCATACTTTTTCAGTCAATAGTAGGTTTGTCAGTGTCTCTGTGCGTATCTCTGAGCCTTGTCAGCTTGTGTCAGCTTACCTGCTGTCCAGTTTTGAAGGTCTTACCATCCCACTCAATGGCTTTGTACTGAGCCCACGGTGACTGCCGACGTTTAGGTTGCATATCTGGGAGAGTCGTTATACATTGGAAACCAAAGAACCTGACCTATAATAAACCAATCCAATAGAACACGCCACACACGTCCAAGCCAGGAAAACAAGAGCAAAATGAGTGAAATGTGTCACTTGGACCTAGTAAACATTTAATAATAATAATAATAATAATAATAATAATAATAATAATAATAATAATAATACATTTTATTTAAAAGGTGCCTTTCTGAACACTCAAGGTCTTCGTACAAAAACAAAAAATAACAAAAAAAACAATTAAGCTCAGATAGTTACATAGCGATACAATTTGGACCAGTAGTACAGATTATGGTGTAGAATAAGCTAAACTAAACAGATGAGTTTTGAGTTGAGATTTAAATAATGAAAGAGAATCGATATTACAGAGTTCAGATGGAAGTGAGTTCCAGAGCTGGGGTGCAGAGTAACTGAAAGCTCTATTCCCCATAGTTACAAGACAGACAGATGGAACAACGAAATGAGTGGAGGAGGAGGATCTAAGAGTGCGAGTTGGTGTCGGAGTATTGAGAAGATCGAGAAGATATGAAGGTGACAGATTGTGGATAGCTTTAAATGTTAGAAGAAGAATGTAGTGTCTTTACTGAATATAAAAGTATGATTTAAAAAAAAAATGCATACCTGTTTATCATATTTCTCATGGCACATACTCAACCAGTTTGTGAACTCTCGGTTGATGTTCGCTCTTTGCTCCTACAAAAAAAACGGTTTACAATATTATTAACTACAATTGCATCCAATGCTGAAGAAAAGGGTAACGGGCCACTGCAATATTATATAAAAAGAAATTCACCAAATAACATATATAAAATAACGTTGTGTAATTAATATATAAAGCAGCAAATTTTAGAATTTCAGCAGCTTCAAGACTTAAAAAAAAAAGCAAGAAGTTCAATGTATTTTTGTGAAAAGGTGTACATTACCTGACCATTAAGAACTTTTGTAAATATGGTGACTTTGTCACGAAGCTGTAATTCCAGATCCATGAATGTGAGTTTGTTGGTGCTGACTTGAAAACGGTCATTAGTGAAGAGAACGCCCGAGATCCTGTTATAGCATTCTAACGGTACTGAACAGACCTTTTTGGGTCTTGCACACCAGCTAAACCTAAAACAAACAAAAGCAGGTTGAATAGATTTAAGAAGGTTGGATAAGAAATATTTCCAACCACATAGTCATAATATTCAAATACAGACACAACTGCTGATCGTTCCAGCTTCATATAGCAAGTCTTTTGGCCATTTCATTGGGAAAATAAATAATCTGCTCTTTTTGCATATTTTTTTAGTCTTGGCTCATTTATCATTGAGAAATAAAGGCATCGTGTTTTATTTAAGTTTCGTACAAAATATTGTGAGAAATCAATTGAATCTAGCGTTGTGAACTGAATCAAATCATGACTGGAGTGTTATGGTTCAAATGGATTTCTACTCCTAATGCTTAAGGGTTTTACAGATCCGCGTTTATTTAAATCGGGAGACGAAATATACTGAGATCATTACTCATCGACGGAAGAATAGGGGATTAATCGTCCGTTCCAAAAGCATTCAAAGATGGGTCTTTTCCCTCGGCCCTCGCCGTGTAAAACAAAGCAGTCTTCGTCACTCTCTGGAGCTGTAAGACAGGTGGAATCAGACAAACAAGTCATTTGTAAATCAAACCAGAAAAAGAATGTACAGTATTCCCACCACCAGCCACACCCTTTTAACATGGAAATGGAATGGAAAACTTTCATTTAAATTTACACTGTATGTTCTGAAAGCACAGTATGTCCCAGCAACATTGTTTAACCTGTTCAGGACCTCGCCCCCTTTTTGCAGGTTTTTCGCCTTACATGACCTACCCAACAAAAAGTGGTACAGCTCCCACATACTTTAACACACAGGAGCCTGGTCTCATTGGAAAGAAGAGATTCTCTAGTTTCAGATTGATTCTAGGCCTTACTGACACAAAGTTACAGAGGCTAGAATGGAAGGTTTTGATTTCCGTCCCGGGGTTGTTTACCTGATAAACTGATTAATCTTATTACTCTGGAACATGTTAGGAACCAAATAACAACTGAGGGTCATAGCCACATGTCTTGGCTTTCACCAAAAAAAAAAATCAAGTCAAAAGACCCAAAAATGGCTTCAATAAAAATATTTTTCTACGGACATGTCCGTCCGGTCATGTGTTCTTGTTTACTGTATAACTTTGAATTAAAAGACTGCATGCTCAGTTTAAAAGGCCTAAAACAAACAGAGCCTCTAAGTCTGCTGTGAAAAAAGGCCTGTAATCTAACACCCTGAGCTACATTGGTTTCTCAGCCGTCTTTCTCTGCAATACAAGCGCCAATTGGCTCAAGTGAGGGCTTGTTTGATTCGTTAGGCCCTGGGCTATAAATATGACGCATCAGTGTAATTTTTGAAACCCCCAATGAGACGTTAGAGCCGAAAAACAAGATGGTGGCGCACTACTGTTTTGGATCACAAACGGAACATTTGCGAGGCGACCGAAGCGTTTTGGATTAAAAGGCTTACAGATTCCAGTTCCTTGGACCTTTGGGGATTTTTGTGAAATATTTGTTTTGGAAAATATTAGAAGAAAGGTGAAGTGAAGAAAGGGAAGCGTCTAAATGTAAGGGAAAAACTGGTATAGCACCACCTAGGTCAGTTTACTACAAATTTTGTTTCAAATAGTATGACGGCTATGAATCATATTATGCTTTGTGTGTGGGCTTAAAAAAATCTTGAGAGTAAAAGCTTTACTACAAAAATAAGTTTTTTTTTGTGTATTTAGACGATTTAATGCTTTAAAGCTGCAATGAAGCTTGTTTTTGGCTCATCCCCTAGTGGTCATTTTGCCTTCCGTGCCGTGGACGGCACGGCGACCATAAACTGGATGCTGATCCAGGCAACCTTGTGGTAATAAGGTTTTGGGCATTAGTCAGGGAGCCTCTAGAAATAGTTAGAAATATACCTGGTTTAGGGGCATAGGGGTCCTCTGGATAGGTTTCTCTGTCATACAGGAAGGGATGATATCTAATCAGACCTTCTACTTTGGCGTCTCCTTCTTTAGTGGCTTTAAACTCAAACTCAGCCACACTGGAGTTTATAAAAAGAGTCTGCATGTCATTATCGATCTCTTTTAAATTCAGTAGCTTTGGCAAGCGAGGGTACCGATCAATTAAACAGATCTGGAAAGAGAAGGAGAAAGGTTATTATTGGGTACGTTTGCAATAGATTTACTGGGAAATAAAAATTCACCAAAGCATAATATTACAAATCGTAACAACTTATATCTTTTTAAAAAGTGTACAGGGAACAATAATTGTGAACACACCAAGTAAAAGCAGTACACCACGGCAAAGCAAGGCAAAACCAGGCAAGGCAAGGCAAGGCAAATCAAAGCAAAGCAAAGCGAGGCGAGGCAAAGCAAGGCAGCTGATTGCACTAAGCTCCCACAAACCTGTGCAAATTAGAATCAGCTGTTTTAGTGCATGCTGGTAAAAAAAAAGACTTACCCATCTCTGAATGCGAGTATACAAACATGTCATCATGGGCAGAAGCAAGGAGCTTTCACAAGAACTTCGCAACAAGATTGTTGTGCTACAAAACGGCAGCACTGGCTACCAATACATTTTCTTAGGAGAGCTCTTTGCCTTTATCCATCATGTTTGCACTGCTGTTTCTTAATGTGTTCAATACGTTTTCCCTCGTCATTCCACTTAAATACAACTTTCTTTTTTTTTTATGGATTGTAAAATCCTGTGTGTAGATTTCTTTAGTTAATATCAGTGTCTGGTCAAAATATAATATGAAGTTATGCATTAGAAGTGTGTTGACATGTCAAACACATTTCTCTAGGATGGACAAGAATAGTAAAATTCAGTTGAATGAGCTCTATTAGCAGGCTATTTTAATAGAAATATGCAATCAAAACATATTATATTTGCAATAAAAATGCCCAAATGGGTCTACTGTAAACTTACACACATAAGATCAGGGGTCGGCAACCTTAAAGACTCAAAGAGTTTGGACCCACAGAAAAAAAAAAGACACAGAGAGCCACAAAACCCATTTGACATCTAAAATGAATATAACACTGCATACATTGTTTTTTACCTTTACAGAAAGTATAGAAAAACCTGTAGTGTGTTGCTTTTATGAAATCAGCTACCGAGTAAATGAAATTTAATTTCTGCAGAAAAACAAAAATATTTTTAACAGTTTGAACTAACCTTAACAAAAAGGATGCTGGGTTGAAGGTTACTTTCAAATAAAACGTTCAATGTCTAATTGAGTCATCTTTAGGTTTATTTTAATGTTACAAGACCACCATGATCTTAGAATATTTTTTTTTTAAAAACTAACTAACTAAAATAAAATAAATTTAAATTAAATATTTCTTTTTCAAATCTACAGGGAGCCGCAGCAGAGGGATGAAAGAGCCACTTGCGGCTCCGGAGACGCGGGTTGCCGGCCCCTGTACTAGATGTACATACCTGGATGTCAATGTTTGATGCCGTTTCAGTGGTTGCTCTGTCTCCCATGACATTTCCTTGTACACCGTGAACATAGTAATGATAGATGTGCCTTAAATGAAAAAGATAATAATAATAATAATAATAATAATAATAATAATAATAAACAAACAGAATTAATATGCATTGAATTAGTGTGCGTCTGTGGTGTTTAGGAGCACATGCTCCGATACTCACGCCAGCTCTCTGGTCCAGGAGACAAAATCCTGTTTCAGGTAGGCAACATGTTCCGGGTGGACTGCAGTTATGACTATAGTAGTAAAACTCTCCTTGCTTTTCTCTTCCAGAAAAAGAGTTTGTAGGAAACGCTCCTCATCCACTTTCAAATGAGAGCCATCTCCTGGCTGTGCATTATGGTACGAGAAAAGTATCAGGCAAGTTCAAAACTCCAAATGCACCAATGGTGAGAACGACACGATTATACCGTAATAATTCGACGTGCACGTGATGCTGGATTAAAGCATGCCTCAGCATGTCTGTTTACCTTTCTGTTCCGGATGATACCAGAATAAATTTCTTTGTTGCTTTTCTCCTTCTGCTCAAAGTCTTCTTTAGACATGACAAACTCGTGGACGTCTGGAGAGCCGACTGGTTTACTTATGATCTGTATTAATATATGTATAAAATATATAATAAAACAATCATACAGTCTACAATGCTAACTCTGTTAATGACATTTAGTAGAAAGAAGGTTTGTCATTTTCTTTTCAATGTCATTTGTCAGTTTATTAAAGTGAACACAGCTAAAAGTATACTGTACAGTGATGCTTACAAAAAAAAAAACTAAACTTCTACAATTTACATTGGAGGCTTTGCAGGATGAAGTGTAAATAATTTAAAAAAAAATTAAGTGTTTTGTTTTGAATTCTGCTTTGATTGTTTTTTTCTAATATGCTAATTGCATAAACCTACTAAATTCTGCATAGTTTGTTCAAATGCATTGTTTCGAAACATGCTACCTTACAAACATATTTATAAGCATATTAGTAAATCTAACACACACACACACACACACACACACACACACACACACACACAGGCACACAGGCACACAGGCACACAGGCACACACACACACACACACACACACACACACGCACACACACACACACACACACAGGCACAGTGTGTCTACACACCACTGTTAGAATAGAAGGTTTATGTGTAGAAAATGAAACCAAAAGCAAATTGTGTCTGTGTGCTGACATGAAGCAGGCTGTGCACAGATTTGCTTGGAATTGGAAGGATCGAGAGTGTTTATGCAAAGAAAGAGTTTCAAATATTGGCAAGTCAAGAAAAATGCTTGTTCAACAAATACTAGTTCAGGGGGTGTGCACACTGTATTTCAGTTCATTATTACATGGCTGTAATTTCACACTGAGGGTGAAAAAAATATCTGAAATACTGAAACGATTTCTTGGTTTACTTTTTTTTTTACATAAAAAACAAACAAAAAAATTGTCAGCAGTGTGTACATACATTCTGCCTTAGCTTCGTATAAAAATGACAGTCAGGTGTGTGAGATTTGGCAGTGATGAGGTGTAGCACCTACCCGTACACACTGGCCTATATAAAACACAGCCTGTTTGCCTCCAACACCAAAGTAGGAGATGTCACTGTTCAGACTGCGAGGGACTGCACTGGGACGCACATATCCTGATTCATCACTATTGGGGGGAAAATAAAAAATAAATAAAATAAAGGACATTTGCAAAGCATATGGGAAAGTGTCAGTTATATAGAGAGAACACCACGATATGGTCAGCTTTGTGGCTTTAAAACTCCAACAACAAGTAACTGAAATCCTAAAATCTGTCAATGTATTCATTTTAAGAAAAACACTGTAGTGTAGCTGTTTTATTAAAGTGATTAAGAAAAAGTATTTAAGTAGTAAGACTTTGTTTTCCAGAGTGCTGTTGGTTTACCTCCTAAATGTGCGGTCGTCTCGATTGAATTTAGAAAGGCGATAAACTGCCCAGTTATTTAACTCCTTGGAGGTCATTCCACGTCCGTTATCCATCACTACTATGGCCGGTCCACCTTGAGACTCGTCAAAGAACTGAAGCACAGAGACAAGCACAGACAGACCCACACAGGCATGCACAGAAAAAGAGAAAACAAAACCTGTCAGAGTCCAATGAAGTTTTAACAAGTAGCTCATTATGATAATCCATTTAAACCCTTCTCACCAATCTTATGTCGATGCTCCTGGTTCCAGAATTACGCGAGGTTGCAGAAAGTGCATTATCAATAAGCTCAGCAAAGGCATAGGCTAAAGTATGGAACACAAACACAAAGAAATACACGCACAGAAACAAAAACGCACAAGAAGCGCACACCCAAACACAGGTGAAGACGTGCACACCCAAACACACGTGAAGACACACACACCCAAACACAGGTGAAGACACGCACACCCAAACACACGTGAAGACACGCACACCCAAACACACGTGAAGAAACGCACAACCAAACACACGGGAAGAAACACACACCCAAACACACGGGAAGAAACGCACACCCAAACACACGGGAAGACACGCACACCCAAACACACGGGAAGACACGCACACCCAAACACACGGGAAGACACGCACACCCAAACACACGGGAAGACACGCACACCCAAACACACGGGAAGACACGCACACCCACACACACATACACAGACACTCTCCATTAATAAACAGATTTGCTAAATACAGACCACAAAAAAAGTGTGAAACAGAATTCATTTTAAATCAATTAAAAGAAAAATTCTAATGCGTGGGTACGAGAGAGAATAACTATGTACACTTACGTAGTGCCTTTTGTCCTTCACTGGCATAGTACTCATACTGGCCGCTCTGCACAATGGTGTGGAAATGGGGAACATACTTAATTGTTTCTTCAGTTGCAACAGCCAATTCCTGATCCACTGATTGTAGCAGATATAAAGTTTTTCCATCTGATAATTCGTCTACAAAAGTCACAATAAAAATTTAAGCTATTACTTCTGGAGTTATTTTGCTTAGTAGCAAACACACACACACTACCACATCAGGGAGTTCTGATATGATTTTAATTCATTTAAAATTCATTTCATACCACCAGGGCTGGGATGACACGTGATATATGAACATTCACTATTAAGTAGTTTATAATTGTGCCCACAGTTAAGGTCATTCTTGACTTGCACTTAAAGGTTAAACTATTCAGTTGTTATCAATTGAATGGTCATGTTTTTGAATCCACCAAATTGATCCTTACCGTAAATGTCTGTAACGAGCTCCCTGCGGTCGGTCGTTGTGATCACAAAACGTTCATTTCCTGAGATAAAAAATTCCTGAAATTAAAATAACACCAGTGTCAATGAAATCTGCGTTGCTCCAGAGGCAGATGTGTCCAGATGTGGTGTCAATAAACTGTACACTATTGTTTCGATTCTGAAAACAAATTTGTGGTTTAAAAGGTATTTCAATGTTCTTACACTCAAACATATCAGGCTTGTTTAAGCAGAGATGACCATGTCTAGTCTCATTTAGCCTCAAAAGAAAAATAGCCCAACAACCAAGATCAGGAAAGCTCATCAGTTTAGTTTTTTTCTGTGCAACCTGCAGAAACTCAACATCTTTTGCTAGGTCCATCTATTCTACAGATCCACCTTTGAGAATTTTATCATCATCAATAGCCAACATTCTCCTACCTAAAGGCCAAACTACAAAGAATTGCTTACAGAGCATAAAGTCTGAGTGACCAGCAGCAGCTGTCAGCTCAGGAGCTGCTTGGTATCAGGGCCAGGGAGCAAGCTGAGAGAATAATGAGAGACTTCATAAATCCTGGGAACTCCCAGTTTAAGGAACATCTCTCAGGTAAACAGTGCCGCTTCATAAAGTCCTTAAAATCTCTTGCTCACGGGTAATCAGTGGCGCTCCTTAAAATCTCTTGTTACTTCATGGGATCTATAATGTCATGGAACATGTTTCTCAAGGTCTTTGATTTAAACAATATAATAATAAAATAATCACCACTGATTCCTCGATATATTTAATAGTGGGTTCATGACTTAATTAATCTTACAATATATTTGCACAATTCATCATGCAAAACCTACAATGCAAATTGTTTTCTTTTATGTTCTGGTTTCCTCCAGTGATTACGGCTCTGGGTTGTTGATCTGAGGATCAGGTTTTAAGCCCCAGCACTGCCAAGTTGCCACCGTTTGGGCCCTTGAGCGAGGCCCTTAACCCTCACTGCTCCCGGGGTGCTGTAACATAGCTGACCTTGCACTGACACCAACCTCCAAAGTTGGGATATGTGAAGAAAGAATTTCACTGTGCTGTAATGTATATGTGACAAAAAATAAAGGCTTTTATTTTAAATGTCCCTTCTAAGTTAATGTGTGTGTAAATGTGTCTTTGGTGCCCATTCAAGATGAATTCTCCTTCCTTACCCCAATGTTATCAGGTTAGACTCCAGTATCATCACCACCCTGACTAAGATCAAGAGCTTACTGGAGAAGAAGGAATTAACCAATGTTTGCATGATTGTTCTTATAAATCAAAAAGATTGATCTCTTTCGGAAATACACCTACTTGCTAAAAGTAAAAAAAAATCTAGTATAGCAGGAGAAATAGATAGAAAATGTTTTAAATATCTGATGTGCATTAGTGTGGAGATATAAAGGACTATAGTGGCTCCAAATCATGAAAGATCAGGTCATAAATCGCCAAATGTGCAACCAGCCACCTTCAATTTTAAGACATTTTATACTAACCAAAAATCCCAGTTCTGTGTCTAGCAAGAATAGTTCAAAACTAATGACTTTGACTAATAGGGACTTTTCTGTAGTCCAGTTTTAACAGTAAAATTAGGGTCACACCATCTCTGTATCTCAAAACCTAATGTAGATACAAGCCTGCAGATCTTCACACTATTTACTGGAACATGTGACATTATTTCCCAAAAGTATGAAGCAATGAATTTTAAAATAGTAATGCAGGAGGCATTCAATGATTTTTATAAGAATTGACCCTCATTGGTAGATACTTTATCCTGGTTAGGGCCATGTTGGATTCTGAGCCTATAGCATGGGAAAACTGTGCACAAAGCTGGAGGACCCACTTGAGGACCCAACTGAAAACTCACCCGAGGACCCACCTGACGACCCACCTGAGGAACCACTTGAGGACAAACCTGAGGACAAACCTGAGGACTCACCTGAGGACCTACTTGAGGACAAACCTGAGGACCCACCTGAGGAACCACTTGAGGACAAACCTGAGGACTCACCCGAGGACCCAACTGAAAACTCACCCGAGGACCCACCTGACGACCCACACGAGGAACCACTTGAGGACAAACCTGAGGACTCACCTGAGGACCTACTTGAGGACAAACCTGAGGACCTACCTGAGCACCACTGTGCCATTCACAACCCATTATTATTCCACTCCACACATGTATCATCAGTGTTGGTTCGGTAGGAAGTTAAAATGTTACCTGACACGTACAAATGCCCATTAAATAACATTATACTGTGGAGCTCCAATATTTTTCTTGGAGTTAAAAGTGCACTTGGCTACAAAATAAAGTCAGATGATCCCTTAATTATCCGTGTAGTTAGATGGATCGGGTGTCACAGGCAAGAAGCACAGCAACACTAAAATATGCAGTAAACGTGTGAGTAGAAGTGGATTAGCGAGCTGGCTACAGTAGTAACAACACCTTTATCACCTGAACACACAACTGACGAGCTGTTCTGCAGACGATAAATAAACCACAGGTAACGGAGCTAGCTAGCTAGTTAAACTAGGTGCTACTCGGGGATTAGTAGATATCCACACACCTTGCGCACAGCAGACAGAAACTGTTTGTAGTTCTTCCCGCCGACATCCAGCACCTTTTTGGTGATCCCTTTGCACTGGGGGCGACAGTCAAATACACAAACAAACCGGCTGCTGTGTGATGCCTTCGCTGCAGGAACTCCCGATTCCGCCATGTTTACACTTCTCTCCGTTTCACTTATTTCAACAATTTATAGTCTTTATACACACATATCCCTCTAAATTCTGAACGAAATACCGCACCCTTCATCCAAAATGTTTGCTTAACTGATAATTGTTAACACTTAAGTACTGTTGCACTTCAGAATCACTACTCTGTTGAAGGTCCCAGGAGCTTTCACACACCTCCGTCCGCTTTCGCTTTTTGGACCCGTGTTGTCAGTTCTCCATGCGTTGTCTGGGTTGCCAAATCCGCACACAGAACTGATTAAAGAAAGCACGTTATCGTATCGATGCAACGGAGAAACTTCGATTGCATGGTACAAAAGAGTAGAATAAATACAATAATATAGTGTCAAGAGCAGACAGGATATTCTAAACTTGTTTTAATATGTTGTTTGTTTTACTACAACTGGCAACCCTAGATCAAGCTTCGCGCCATATTCTTCAAATATAGTGCATCATCTGCCCATATCAAGGAGTCATTTAACTATAGCAAGTGTTTATGCCTAGTCAGGTCTTGTGGTTTAAACCAGATCTGAGAGATTCATCCTTGTTTTTTAGCCTTGACACAACTTTGTGGACGCTCTTCTTCACTTCTAGACATTTTTTTAGTGTTTTTTTTTATTTAACCTTCATGCATATCATTGCAAATTGTCTATGTCATTTTAATAAAGCAGTATTATAAACACACAGTTCCAATAAAAACTTAGTTTCCATTAGGACCCACAACTTTCTCATCGTATTAAATGCATTGAAACGGTAAGTAAATCAAGCAAAAGTAATTAAGCAGTAATGAGGTGTAGTGTTATAGAAAACAAATAAATAAACAAACAAACAAATATATAACTAAATAAATAAAAATCCACTGCAGGATGCTGTACTTTGGCACAATGCAATAAGAGGATTATTTTAACAGCATGTCCCATGCCCATCCTGACCATGTTCTACATAGGAACCACCAAGGAGAAAACAAACAGCTGCAGTTCAAATGTAACCCACTTCCGGTGGAAAACCACAAATCTAGCAACACCCTAGCAACGTTGTCAGAAGAGGTATGAAGGTTTCCGCAATGGGGCTTCGTCCTGCTGTTAATAGTCAAAATAATATCTCATGCCCAACTTGCTTATGAATGTAGACCATGCATTCAAATAAGTAACTCAATGTAATCTCTTGTCTTTTGTGTGCCAAGTCTACTAGTCCAAAGCACATTGCTTATTTCCTTAAACTCAACCTCGTCCTCATTTGGGTGACACTGGAGGTTGTGATTTATAGATATACAATCCAACAGTTATGTATTGATGAGGAGGATGTTGTCCTCAAAATGAAAAATAAAAAATATTAATGTTTGTCAGTTTGATTTTTATGAAATTTGCATAATACAAATTTATGTTATTTTAATTAAAGTATCAGCTATAAAAACACTGGCCTATCTGGTAACCAGAAGGGTAGTTTTCCTTGTTTACTTCATTAAATTAATCAATAAACTTTGAGCATGTACTAATGTACTTTGGATAATTATTGTAGACAAAATGTATTGCAGACTACGTAAAGACAGTAAAGAAACATTTAAAAATTGTTGCTTACAGATGCAAAACTAGGATACATCATTCATCTTCAGCTTCTCTCTTTCTACCCATCCCGAGGCATCTATGTATTGTACCAGCTCCGTGCGATGAAGATTTTGAACCTCCACTGAGATGAGGTCGACTCTGTTAGAATCCTGAGGCATCTAAATATTTATCAGCTCCAGTTGGACTCTGCGATACTAAAGAGGGGATGCCATCTCTCCTCATCAATACAACATTTATCAGACTGTATATTTATAAATCACACCCTCCAGTGTCACCCATATGAGGATGAGGTTCCCCTTTGTGTCTGGTTCCTCTCAAGGTTTCTTCCTTCACCATTCAGGGGAGTTTTTCCTCACCACAGTCACCCGAGTCACCTCAGACTTGCTCATTGGGGATAATTACAAACACATTCAAATAAATATCTTATATTAATCTTGGATTTTGTATTATATTTATCTTTATATTTTCTTTATAATAACCTTTTGTTCTATGTTTATGTTCTGTTAAGCTGGAAAATTTGAATCTATGGATATAATAATATTTTTTTTATATTTATTAGCATGATGTGGAATGATGTTAGGGTTCAGAATGGGTAAACATGCAACATGGAACTGAGACCCTGACTCCCATGTGTAGTTTATATATAATATGAACTGGATTGGATCTGAATCGAATTAAAATCAGATTAATTTTATTTTTTTACTGTATTGTTTTTATATCGTATCGTATACAAGGGAAAATGCTGGGTGTTAATAACTGGGGGTTAATTACTGACTGAACGGTTCCTTTAAATGTAGGTGTGGGGAAAACATGTCGCTGCAGTTCAGTCATGCATTACGTCATCTAACCGGAAGTGGTGTAGTGTTTGTTGACAGCGCTCGTGCGTTCCATGATGGTTAAGAGCTACAGTTTTAAACAGTTCTAAAGTTATTTTAATCCATAGTTTTTGATCTAGAGTTTCATTTTTATTTTTTCCCAAATGTCTGTCCTACGATCAAACGAAAGAGGTTGGCTGTTGGATGCATGTTCTTTGATAAACGAAGGATTTGAGCAGTGCTACAGTGTAAACAAGGGACACTTCACGTGCTATTTCAATAAGCAGTGCTTTAATGTACTGAAACCTTATATAGTGAATAAGTCTGGTGGTGATTGTATGGTCGGTGCTCTATCAAACACAGAGAGCCATGCGGCTGGGGATACCAGAATAGAGCTAAAGAATCGAAAGGTAAGAGAAATTAAGCCTAGTGGTTAACTGGGAGGGGGATCAGAATGTTATGGGTTCGAATCCCAGGTCCACCAAGCTGCCACTGCTGAGCCCCCGAACAAGGCCCTTAACCCTCATTTGTATAAATTGAAATAATAAAAGTTGTAAGTCACTCTGGAGGGAGGGGGGGGGGGGTGTCTGCTAAATACCAGAAATGTAAACCATCCACTATACACAAAAACATTTCTATATATAAAGGTATATATATATATAAAGGTCCTGAAACGTTGTCAGAACGTTAAAATAGCGTTCTCATTTAGATGTCATTCATATGACATCTAACAACAACCCCATTAGAGAAACATTCACACAGATGGTGATAGATTTAAGCCCCAGGTGTATAGGTATAAAATTAACATTTCTTAATATATTTATACAAAATACATACATTATATGGCCAGAAGGATGTAGACACCTGAACATTACACCTTATGTATTAATTTCCCAAACTGTTGCATGTTTATGTATGATACATGATTAAAGTTTCCTTGTACTGCAGCTAAGGAGCCCAAATTTGTTATAGCATGGCAATGCTCCTGTGTACAAAGCAAGATTCATGAAGGCATTGGTGTAGCAAGGTGGAAAAACACAAGGTTCTGATCTCGACACCACTGAACACCTTTTGGATGAACTGGAACACTGGCTGCACCACAGACCTCCTCACCCTTCAACAGACTGATTTCACTAATGCTCTCATGGTAAATCCTTACAGCCATGCCAAAATATCCAGTGGAAAGCCTTCCCAGAAGAAAATAACTTATGATGTTCAAAAAGCACTTAGGGGTGTGATGGTCAGGTGTACACAAACATTTAGCCTTATAATATATGAACCTTAATCATTTTTCCCCATATAACTGTAATATTTTTCATTCTTGTATTTCAAAGTGAAGTCATGCCTACTTATGTTTTGGAAAAGAAATCTTGAAAATCATCATGTTCTTGCTTAAGCTGATGCCTTTTATGGTTTCCTACTAATAGTGATCTATTGTTCTTGATCTATTGTTGCTGCTGCTGGTGTATTAATTAACAAGGCTTCCTATACTGGTTTATTGGATACATTGTAAACTTGAACCTTAACCAATCTGGTTTTTATAGAGAATGTTCCTGTAACATTCCGGGAACATTTTCAGAATCATCATCAAGATTAGTGCAATTTTTCAAAATTGTCATTAAATTATGTGGGAAAATGTTTTGATAAACAAACCTTTTAAAACCAAACAGGTATGAGAAGAATTTAATCTCAGAACATTTTGTAAAACCAAAACCAAATTTTTCCAGAATGTCTTGGAATTTTTTTGGGACTTTTTTTTGATATAATAAATTTCTTTTGCAGAAAAGGAAGCGTAAAAGAAGTGAGCTGAATCAGGGGGAGTTAGATGCTGAAGCATACCATAAAAAGGTGACTTTAATTTATTACCTGTTCTCCAAAATGCTGTAGGAAAACCTGTGGAAGTTTGCTTTGAATAAAGGATTCATTTATGAAATGAAATTGCTGACCTCTTTAGCTATTTCTCTGTACAACAGGCCAGGTCGTTGGTTCTGGAGGGCACACAGTCTCTACTGGAAGCTGGGCATCACTGTGGATATTTGACAGAAGATTTATTTACAGTGCCAACTAAACAAATGCCTGTTCATGAGTGCCAGCTGGCTGCACTATGTGATATGGCCAAGCAGCTGCTTAAAATGGAGAGTTTTGATGCCCCACATGTGCAGGCTGTTAATGGCCATGCAGACTGGGATGCACACCTTGATTTGTTCTCATGCATCACAGAAAATGCAGACGACTTTGCCCGTGAGGTAACACTGATGGGGGAGACGTATTTCCTGCCCCCTCACAGCCGTTTCCTCTTGTCTGACATCACATGTTTACAACCACTTATCTGTAGTAAGTTATTATTGTCTTATGAAAACCTATTCCAATAGCTACCAAAGTGAAGTGCTGAGACAACATAAGTAGAGATAATAAGCTACCACATCCCCTGATACAAGCTATCCACCTAAAGGTTCGATGTATTGTGTATACTAAGATGCTTTTTTGCTCAAAACAATTGTCCAGACCAGTTCTTTAAGATACTGTAGGCTATTAATTTCACTGTTGCCATATAATTGGCTGATTAGTTAATTTCTGAACATGAATGTTTAGGTGTTCAGTGAGTGTAGATCTAAGATAAGTGCCAAGTATACAGCAGCCGTGTAATTAATACTGTCGATTATGGTCATATTCATCATATTTGTTGTTATATATATGTTTAAAATTCACTTGGTTCAAATAAAATTGTATAGGATTTAAAAAACATTACAGCCCAAGATTAGCCAGTCTTAAATCTTCTTCTATATACATTTAATAAACACTCCTGGAATGTACTCTATTTTTTGCCCTAGGTGGAGACAAATATGACCTAATAGTTCTTGACCCACCATGGGAAAATAAATCGGTGAAAAGGAGCAGCAGGTAGGTTTAACATGTTATCATGCTACAATTTGCTATATAAGAAACAACACAAGTTCCTTAAAGAAATTCAGTCTGATTTGTGTAGGTTTTTAACAATTAAGTAATATAACTAAAATCCTTTTTTTGTACAGTATTTATTTTGTTAAGTGTATGGATCTACACAATAGTTCTATTCCTCACTGCATAGCAGCAGCTTGTGACTGGATAATGTCAGAATGACATTAGCAATAGCCTTGAGCTAATTTAAGTTCAGAGGAACTTGGTAAGTCTCTTGGCTTGACCTGATGCTATTGGCTATTATGTAGTACATTTTTAGTGTAGGCAGTTGAGGGACAACAATGTTCAGTCACCAGCGAGCTTGGATACAAGTTTGTTTAGCTGCGTTTGTTATAGCACATGTGTTAATGTAACTATTATCTAGACATACTAGTTTATAGTGAAATTTCCAGCTTAAATTTTTACAATATTTTTCAAGTTTACAATAAGCTCAAAAAAATTCAGACATTCTCCTTTTTCCAGTCCTTCAATGGGAAACAATGCCACATTGGTGCACAGGCATTTCTTATATATGGTCATTAAATATCTCTCTTTCCCTCTCCCAGTCACTATCTATCTATCTATCTATCTATCTATCTATCTATCTATCTATCTATCTATCTATCTATCTATCTATCTATCTATCTATCCATCCATCCATCCATCCATCCATCCATCCATCCATCCATCCATCCATCCATCAATAGACACATTATAGACACATCCTGTACACTACTCTATATTTTCCCCCTTATTTTATATCAGGCATGGAAACTGAAATATTTTGACTTTTTCTGTTGATTTTGTTTTGGACTCTTGACTCTTATATATATTATATATATAAAATTGAGTCATATATACACTGATACAGTAGTGCTTATGTGTCTATTTCTACATCACATACACCCTGTTCTCAGTAGCTCTCTAATCACATAGCAGTTTTGTGGTGCAGGGTTGATTAAATATCAACGCTGATCCAAAATGACATCCATGCTTCTACAAAATGTGTCTTAAAACCATTCCCCTTTTATTCTCTTTATTAAATGTTATGACCTCAGCTGTACTTTTGGTCGTTACAATGTTTTGGGAGTTTACAGGACACCATTATCTCTCATTCTTCGAGGACAATGTCACCATTATAATTAAACCCCCGGTAGACAGAAAATTTAAAAAATGATGTGTCCTTGGTTCTTATCTTTTCTGGATTTTTTCACCACCTGTGTCTGGTAAACAGCCCTTTCTTTGCAGATTGATCTACAGTACATGGGTATTTCTGTACAAATGTACATTAAACCTTATTTAACTGTTTATTTCTACTTTCTTTTGACTTTTCTCTACTTTACTTTAGACTAATTAACAAAGTGTGATTATGGCATATTGGGATTATAATTTAATTTAATCTAATCATTTATTAACCAATAAACATCACTTTTTGATGTCTGTATCTAACCCATACTGTCTTCTCATTTATGACACATTATGACACAGTTTCAGATAGGTGGGATGTGGGATTTAAATAAGACCAAGAATTACACAACTCTGAATACATTCTTATACAGGTACAGTTTTCTGCCATCCTCTCAATTGAAACGACTTCCTGTGCCGGTATTGAGTGCAGCAGGATGTGTGGTCGTTACTTGGGTAACCAACCGTCCCAGTCATCTCCGGTTCGTCAGGGAGGAACTTTATCCTCACTGGGGAGTGAAGCTGCTTGCAGAGTGGCTCTGGGTGAAGGTACTCAAACAGTCATTCACATAAAACACACTCTTTACACGATCTATATTTCCATACATGTATTGATCTCTTTCTAAATAAATGTATATAGCCTACATGTACACTCATCATCCACTGTATGAGAAGCATGTGCACATTTACAGAGTAAGCAATTATTGTTTTTTATATGTAGATCAAAAATGCCACCACAGCATCAAACAACGGTACTGTATGTGGGGGGAAAAAACCTCTAGAAACAATTGTGTATGAAAATCTCTTCAGAGCAGCAGTTTCCATAACATTCAAACCAGCCCACTTATCACCAAGAAAGTCATACGTTTTCTTTATTCTTAACGTTTCTTGATGTGAACATTTACTTAAGAGCTTTCTCAGAGTCTGCCGGATTGTTTTTTTTGCATTGCAATGGACAGTGAGTCTGGACACAGTATCTGCATTTGTAAATAGGTACTGAGATTTAGAGTTGTAGTTGTTTTACCAGACATATATCTTATTCTAAGTTATGCCCTAACCATTATTATAATTTTTTTCTTTGTGTGTAGGTGACCCGGAAAGGGGAGTTAGTTGTCCCCTTGGATTCACCACACAAGAAAACTTACGAAGTGTTATTACTTGGAAGGTTCTGTGCTAACAGTGACAACACAACTAGGTAATGGCCTAAACTAGAAACAATTAGAGAGACAAACATCATAATGCTGTTGTTAATTAGCGTACGTGAGGCCATACTAGAACAGTTTGTAGAACGTCTGATGTTCCTGGCCTTGCTCCCCTTCCACTTGGTCTCTTGTACACTCAGTATGTCTACCTATCTCTACTCTAGCATATCACACAGTTCTTTCATTTTCCAAATCATAGTTCCAACATTTAACTGACTTGGCCTGTTTAACTTTTAAACTCTTACCCTTCCCTCCTCTCATACCATCTCTGAACACACTTCACTCAACAAGAGTTTCCACCAATACCTTGCTATTTACCAACAGTACTGCTGGAGGTCATTTAGCACAGATTTTACTCTGGATGCCCATCTTGATGCAACTCTCCCCAGTTAATATGGGCTTGGGACTGACAGTGATGGGGCACTTGTATGCGCAGCCCCAGTGGCTGGGTTATATCTTACAATATGGTGAACTATAACTAGACACAATGTGGTATATTTCTATATATTTTATAGTATTACATACTACTTAAATGTAGCTGATTTCAGACTGTTTGGTTGTAGTAAACCACTAATTTCTTTGTAGGATATTTAATATGCCGCCTGGCCACATTACTTATTAAAAGTTTGTGCAGATGATGAAAATAAACTTTAGTCTGGTCATTTCTATACTTTTTTTAAATTCACAATATTTGCCTTGTGTAAATTCTACCAAATTGTTCGCAATCTATCCCATTTGTTTCAGATCTGAAGTGTGTGAGATCCCAGATCAACAGCTTATAATTAGTATTCCTTCAGTGCTGCACTCTCAGAAGCCATCTCTATCAGGTATACAGAATCTATGCCATGTTGATTTATTGCTGTCTATGTATAAAATGTAAACATAATCTCAAATGCCAGTCACAAAGCTTATGAGACCAATGGATTCTATTCTCACGTAAACTGTCACTTTCAGGAACAAAAAAGAACATAGCTTTTCATGGTAATCAGTCACTGTTGGCCTAACAACCTCCATGCCAACCCGCCATGAATTTCATTTCTCACTTTAAAGTCTATTTAAATTCTAGACTCAAATCAAAATCTCATACGGAGTGGTTTGATTGACGGAACTACGCTTCACTGGCAATCTTGTCTGAAATTAGATGAGTTCACATTTCACTTTTCAGAGAGAAAAGATGCCTGAACAGATTGTGTATTCGGTTCACTGTTTTATAATTCTGATTCTTTAAATGTAGGCAAACCTAAACTATACCTAAGTTTTTGTGCAGATTTGCACAAGAGCGGATGTTTTACAGAAATTTGTCACATGCCATTAAACAATATTAATGATATTGATCTCTTTAGATTAAAAAAACAAATGCAATAGAGAAATGCAAGTTGTACAAGATGCTCAGACCCTATCAACCAATTCTGCAATATTATTACAGTGTAGAGAGAAATGGAGGACTTTTAAAGGAAAGATATGCTTTATCTGCTTTAAAATAGTAATTGTTTTGCAAAAAAAAAAAAAAAAAATTCTGATATAAAGAAAAGACATTAAAAATGACGTGGCTCCTTTGTCCATAACTGACATTGATTCATAACTTAATTAAGAATAACATATAAAGCAACACTTTTTTAAAATGACCCCAATAAGGCAAATGATGCCTGCATTAACCAATCTTAATAGCATGTTCTAACATTTAAATATGGACACCACAGTTCAGTAAATGATGAATATTTAGATGTTGTAATTAATTTTTTTATTTATTTTTAGTTATGGATTGATAGTCAATGCTTGTATTTCATTGATAAATATGACATATTTTGCACTCTGTTTCTTCTCTTTTTTTTCTATTTCAGCTGTGCTAAAGCCGTACATTAGGCCTAATGCTAAGTGTCTGGAAATGTTTGCTCGAAGTCTCCAGCCTGGTTGGACAAGCTGGGGAAATGAGGTCATCAAATTCCAGCATCACAGCTATTTTACCACAGAGAACGTGGAGTCTGCACATGTCGCATGTTCTGAGATTATAGATGCAGATCAATCATTAGACACAAGAATAATGGACAATTCTGCCTATTTGTGAACCTATGGATATTTATATCCATATGATATTTTATATGCAGGTTTTTATCAGCATTTATATTAAATAACTTTTGTATAATATCTTGCCTTTTGTTGCTTCATTTGCTTCCTCCGTCTAGAGACAATCACTGCTGGTTCATACACACTGTGTAAGCCTTGACTTCCTGATGCAGGGGCTAATTACTGTGTAATTACTTTGTACAGGTGCTTCATCTTGTAACTGTAAATGATTTTAACATGTTGGAGGTCCAGCACATGATGGTTGTATTTGTGACCCTTGAGTTGAGATTTTCTGAACAGTTACAGGGTGTCATGCATCTTTGCCCTCAGCCAGAACAAACAGCATGGTAGATTTAGACCTCATTAGGCCTCTCACTTTGACTGACTGAATTTGCATCCCTTTCTTCATCTAGAAACAGAAATTAAAACTATACTTACTGTTTACTTCAGGGGATCCCAAACTATGGGATTTTGAGAGAGACTCGCTTAAAACATTCGAAATAATGTAGACAGATTTTTATATGCTAAAATTTGGAAATGTTCAGACAACGTTCAGACAAGCCAAAGGGGTATATTTCCCCATTAATTTTCTTCCAAAAAAAAAAAAAAAAATGCTTGTTGCTCAAATTGCATACATATGTACTATTTGTTGTACATGTATATGTACATGTATTATATGTACATGTTTGAAGTACATGTATTACTTCATGTACATGAAGTAATACATTATATGTACATGTCATGACATGAATCATGAGAAACTGTCAAATTTCCTGTACTTATTTGCAAACATACGTTCTCAGCCTTCTGTTTAGAGAGTGAGAGAGAGAGGAAAAAAGGTCATCAGACCTCAAATTCAGGTGTGCCTCATCAACCATCACCATTTGAAACTGTCCTCAAAATCACCTCCTCCCACTCCAGGCTCCTGCTTAACCCATCTGCTACACGCTTCTTTAACAGAGTTACACATCAATCAAAGAGTGGCATGACAAAGTAATTTAGTGTGCAAAAATTATTTTATGGCTTTACATTAAATTAAGGGGCAGTTGATTCATATTTATGGTGTTTGGCTCTATCTGCTGGCCACCTAGTGCACTACTAATGTCATTATTAGAGCAGTGAGACCAGCAATACGTCTGTTGACTTGGTCTTGTGTAGTAAGTACAAATACATATACATACTTTATATCTGACTTCTTTATAAATATTTACTACTGTAATTTGTAATTTGCTGTTGTCCACAACATAAACCTGATACTGAAGGTGATGTTCCACTAGTCTTAATTCATTCATTCATTCATTCATTCATTTTCTACCACTTATCCGAACTTCTCGGGTCACGGGGAGCCTGTGGCGTCATCGGGCATCAGGGCAGGATACACCCTGGACGGAGTGCCAACCCATCGCAGGGCACACACACTCACACAATCACACACTACGGACAATTTTCCAGAGATGCCAATCAACCTACCATGCATGTCTTTGGACCGGGGGGAGGAAACCGAAGTACCCGGAGGAAACCCCCGAGGCACGGGGAGAACATGCAAACTCCACACACACTAGGCGGAGGTGGGAATCGAACCCCCAACCCTGGAGGGGTGAGGCAAACGTGCTAACCACTAAGCCACCATACCCCCTAATTTAATATTCAATATTCAGTTAATTCTACACAGCCATGCTAAAAAAGCAGCCTAGCTGGTCTTAAGTGGTCATCCCCTTTGCTTTTCATAGTCAGGTTCGATTATATTAAAAGGAACCCAAGCGAATATTGCAACTTAATAAAGTTCCTGTCTTCCAGTTCAAAAGCAGGTCATCACCACTCACAAAGATGTATACTGGTATCCGAGGAAGGCCATTAATGTATATGCCATCCATATCTCTACTGGAAATGATCAACAGATGCCAGAAAAGCTAATTTGATTATTTCTATCTAACTGCTTATCTCCATTGTCTAGAGTTTACTCAGAATCGCACCATAAAGAAAATACATCCAGTGATCTGCAGAAACACCTTGTGATGAGAGAGGGCAACAGAGAATATTTGACAGAAATGCTACTCAGATAACCACTCTGTACAATTGTGATGAGAAGAAAAGCATCTCTGAATGCACAAAACCTTGAGACAGATGGGCTACAACTGCAGAAGACCATGTCGAGTTCCATTTCTGTCAACCCAAGACAGAAAGCCAAGCTTGGAGGGAACACAGACTCACCAAATCTGGACAGATGAAGAGTTGAAAAATGCAGCCTGGTCTAATGAATCTTGATTTCTGCTGAGGCACACAGATGGTAGGGTATCATCCGCACCAACAGCATGAATCCATGGACCCAACCTGCCTTGTGTCAACAGACTATGCTGGTGGTGGTGTAATGGTGTGGGGAATGTTTTCTCGGTACATTTTAGGCCCGTTAATTACATTTAATGATCAAATGATTGCCATAGCCTATTTGAGTATCGTTGCTGTCCATGTGTATCTCTTTCTGGCCACAATTTAACTTCTTCTAATGGACACAAAGCAAAAGGCGTCTCAAACTGAACTTTCATGAACAAGACAATGTTCTTTGGTGGCCTTCACCAATCACAAGATATGAATCCACTAGAACGAACAACTTTGGTATGTAAAAAGAATGACAGATTCACAGCATGAAAGTATGTGTGGCAGTCATGTCATTATGGAACAGAATTTCCAAAGTTTCCAACATCTTGCAAAATCCATGCCATGAAGAATCAACAATGTTCTAAAAGCAAAGGAAGAACCTACCCATTATTTTTATAGTGTTCCTAATGAATTGCTCAGTGACCATATAGAACCATATAGTCCATACAGTCAACTTGATAAAGTATTGGAATGGCAAATTCTATAATTAGTGTTCTATACAATGTGGACATTTGGGTTTGAAATCAAATGATGAAATGATAGGTCAGAATTTTAGCTGTCATTTTTGATATTTATTCTAGATGTATTTACACGTGCATGTACACGTGACTGACAGGTGTATATCTTTTTGACAAGATGTGCCCTGTTATTGTTAAACAATTAATAGTTCTGAATGTCCACTCTTGGTTTGATCCTTGGGTTTGGCCTATACTACATTTGTTGTTAAAAAGGAAAAACAAAAATTAACAACAAAATCTTGTCAATAGGAGAAAGGCAAAATAATTTTAAGCTGAGAAATGGCAGCGATATAAAGGCCAACCCACAACACGCAAAATCCCTTCATCAGCACTAAGAATCAGAAGGGCAGACTGGAAAACAAAAAGAAGTCCAGAAATGAGCCACAAAATTTTTTGAACCAAGAATAACTTCCACCAAAGCGATGGAAAGGCCAAAATGTGGAGAAAGAAAGGCTCTGCTCATGATCCAACACATTTAAGCTCACAGGTCAAACATAGTTGGATTGGGCCTGCATGGCTGCTTCTCCAACAGACTCTTTAATTTTTATCGATGACATAACTCATGATGGTAGCAGCAGAATAAATCTGCTCATTAAAACATTGTTATAACGTCTGTTTTTAACATAACCTGGTTATAACAGAGGGAGAATACTTCATTGCTGAACTATGGTAATCTGCTTGTTAGCTTGCTATCGTGCTAGTAGGGTATCTGCTAATTCACTAGCCAATTGATGTATGTCAGCTATAAGTTTAAACCAGTAGTGGCCAACATAAAGCAGTTTGAATGAAGCAGATCAAATGTCATATTTTTGTGTTGTACCTACAATTTCTGTTTACAGTATAAACGCTTAAACCTGACTGCACTGCACCATGATGCAGTCATTGATTCCTTTCGCCTCAAGAGGATAATCAAAGAGTATATGAATGGCAATGTATCTGCATCTTAATGAGCTTGTAGTGTTGTAATGGATGAGTGAAAGACATCTAACCAAACCCTATCTAACAAGGTCAACGTGTTTGCTGAATTTCAGTAATTGTGTGTAATTAATTCGTCTTATTTTCTTTTTACTCTCTAACTGATTATAATGATGTGAAATGAGGTGAAATAAGGTGAAATAGTCTTACTGCACTAAAATACAAACTTTCATACACAGGTTTTTAGTGTTATTGATCTGATTGAGCGTGTGTAGGTATGTGTCCCAGTTGGCGTGGTGATGGCGAAAGCACTAGCTCTTCTGTGGTTTCAAAACTAAATGCATTGGACAAAACAGACACCTACTTAGCTTTTGTGTGTTTCTAAGGAAACGCCTATACAAAATATCCCCAATTGTGCCATGACATTCCTCAGTGGACTACACCCACACAAACCATATTGACCCACTCGTTGTCCTATACTTTGTTTCTCGCTTAGAGCACCATGCTAGCAATCTCCTCTCTTTATCTTTTTTGTTAAAATCCCTTTTTCCCCAGCACACAAACACACAATTTATGAAGTTCTGTCACCGGGTGTGCACAGTAATGTCAAGCAATAATAAATTATTGGAATCAACCTCAATCTGCTAAGGCTTAAGTTAGCTTCATAATATTATATTCTGAAATGTGTTTATACACCGTCCTTGAGTACCACGGTGCTTGTTAATAAATTATTATTGTTATTTTTATTTTTTTATTTTTTGTGTACGCGTTTGTGTGTTTCATTAAGAAACCTCTTTGTTCAGAATTTTGTATCTTTGCACAATGTACTTTATGTACACAATGTACAATGTATTCTGTGTTTATTGTCTTGTAGTGTTTTGTATTGTCTGTTTGCATTGTTCTTTGTCTTTCACTAATGTGGCTAGGACCACTTACTGTAAGACCTTTAAGCTTTGTGTTGTTTTGTGTAACTCCAGACATTGTCAAAAAGAACATGCACACGTGTCAAGTCAAGTGAAGTCAAGAAGCTTTTATTGTCATTTTAACCATATATAGCGACAATAAAAGCTTCTTGACTTCACTTGATGTGTGCATGTTCTTTTTGACAGTATTCTTTGCCAAATCCAGACTGTTTGATAGCCGACCTTAATACCTTAATACCATGGACACAATTAAGTGACTGTCTGTGTAACAGGGGAAAAGGTTGTTTTTTAAAAGTAAATTTGCCAAGTTTGCCAATTTCTCAGACTGTATAGAGTTAAATAAACCATGGCCAAATTGACAGAAAGTCAAAAGGTTTCATCTACAAATCTAGGACAGTGGACAGAAGAACATGAATTTATATAAACCTTTGAAAAGGTGGCTCGTCTCTGATTTCCCAGTTGATCATGGGAAAGGAGTACAGGCTGAGGGATAGCAAGCCATCTAATCAAGATAGTCCCAGTAGTGTGCCTCTATACCTTTGTATGTACGTGTATTCAGTGTAAGGGCCTCTGTAATGGTATAGTGAAGGCTCACTGATATAAACCTCTTCTGGGAATTCTCTACACTCTAGCATGTGTGTGTAATGGATAGTGGATGAAACAGACTTCATAAATAAAGTGTGTAATAGAGAAGATGTGTCAGGACTTAACCAAACACTTTCTCTTTGCTTTCTCTTGGACACAATGAGAGTAGAATTAAAAACTGCACAGGAAACATCTCTTATTTAGTTTCACAGGGGAATCAGTGTCTCTGCACATTTCCATTTCAAAAGTATTTATACATGGGCTTCTGTTTCAAACAATTCTCTCACTTATTTCATTTACGTTTTAAGTAACCTCTTATCATTACATTATTCATTTAAAAGCATATTATTCAGTAATTACTAAAGCTATAGAGTAAGAATAGATAAGAAATGTGAGTGACCTAGACAAGGTGAAAGATTCTAGGGTCAAATTTATTTAGAAATTGCTAGCAATTTAAAATGGAACAGCAAAGCGGTTATGTTATGCAAATAAAAAAATAGAGATGTATAAAGTGACATGAAAGAACAGGTAGCGAATGTATATCAATCTGTCAGAACTCAACAATATCTCTCTCTCTCTCTCTCTCCCTCTCTCTCTCCCTCTCTCTCTCCCTCTCTCTCTCTCCTCTGACAAGAATTGCTAACTCTTTATTAAAATATACACAATATCAAATTCATCTCACATCATTAGTGTCTGAAGGGATGTGGAGATGAGAATTCAGTATGTGAGAGTGTTTCTGTCAGATCTTTGCATCTGTCAGAAGATCTGTCAGTGGACAGGTGGACAAGGCAACGTGATATCATTTGTAATAGGTCCATAAATGTTCTGACCGACAGGTGGCAAAATCTGATGAGCTGACTCATTCGCAGTTTGATGCTCCTGTTCACAGATTTCTCAATTTCTACAGCACACTCACAACTATAAACTTAATTGTTTTTAAAATTGTTGTTTAAAGCACAAAATCAATTATTTGCATTCTATACATCAAATATTATACATACATGATAAGTCAGTAGGTACAACTATTTGAATCAGTATTAATAAATGCACATAAATCGTATTTTATATATATATATATATATATATATATATATATATATATATATATATATATATAATATTACATTTAATTTAACAGCATTTCTGTAAATGAACATATATTTACTTTTAACATTTTTAATTTTAGTTATAAATATGCATGCAAGATAAAAGTATAACATCCTAAATGTAGAGGGAAAGTATGACCTATCTCCTAATGCTTCATCAGGACTCTAGGGGTGCACAAGTTGCATGCAGCTATGCTTTTTAACTGAAATAAGACATTCTGATGATCGTAGATGCAGAAAATATTAATTTTGCTACCTCATTTTAAACAGACTTGCTATGTTATAATTTTTCAGATTGCAGGTTAATCTGAATTTAAAAAATTATTATTTGTAATTATAAGAATGTAGACTAGCTAATTGGGAAACCAATGAAGTAACTTAACAACCCTTTTCTTTCATAAAAATGTATTTGAAATATCTTGAAACATAATGTGCTTTTCCCACCCATGATCAGAAAGAGAGATGTTTTTGTATTATGGTTAGTCCTGCACAGTCTCACTTCTAATCTCTCTGCCTCCATCTAACTGTGTACAAGGTTGTTTTCTTCAACAATGCCATCATGTAGGGCTGTGTGGGTTGACCTTCACAGAGTTGTCACTTATTCACAGTCATTTCCTAAAGCCTTTTTTTTTAAAACTCCCAAACTCCATAGTCCCTGCTCTGGGTTGCTGTCAATTGCCTGCAACATTTTAATAAAATTTCATTAACAATTTTCTACACATATGCACAAAATACTTTTGCATACCAACTTTCATTAGAAAGGTTATTACAACATGCTAAAAACTCTTCAGTTATACTACTTTAGTAAAGAAATGAGTTTTAATGTTCTAAACAAATATTATGGCATGCTGGCAATATGACAACACTGTGCCATAGGCCAGTTTAGACCAAACATCTGAAAATTATTTTTGGATGTTTAATGCTGGAATCATATGTACAGTAAGATCCATTAAAATATCACATGAGACACATACATAAGTTCTGTTCTAGATAAATACTTTATCTGAAATATTTAATAGGGCTGAAGGACATTATGTTTCCATCATCCTACAATGCAAACAATTTTGAAACAAAAGGTTTTCCTAGATGTCCTCAGTCCTAAAAAGAGTTTTATACAGTATAACTGCATTTTGCCATATAGCTTACATAAATATCTGTCAGTACCTTTTGTTTAATGTGCACTTCAATTTCCCAAATTAAGGGATTAATAAAGGTACATATCATCACATACAACAAATACTTTCCAAGTGAGCAAAAGGGAAAAGCATTATACCTCATATCATGTGAGATTATTGGAGTTTCCAAGAGAGAAAATGGACAATGCAAAGCAGGCATCTGTGGGCAAGGTGTCCCAATGGTCTTTGGGTGGTTGAAATTGTGTCGAGCCTGTAAAGCAATGGGTTATCTATTTCTGTGTTATTTTTTCCCACATAAAGACACAATACTATTCATCTTCTTAATCATATCAGTTGACAATGAGACATTTTACAGGTTCCTGCTATAACACTTTCACAGAATATTAATTATATATACTATATATCTCTATATAACCCAGGTCTTAAACTTAATAGTCTTGTGGAAGTTAGCAAAAATATACATCTTAAATGGAATGTAAATCTTTTACATTAGAGGGATTATTCAGAATTGTGTCAACTATTCTTTACTATCATTCATAGTGAACCCCACAAGACATATGGTGTAATGATGTGACCAAGAAATTCTCAATTACTCTTGTAAACACTGCTCTGAGATGTTCAATGTGGTTGGGAAAAGAAGGAAAATGGTAGTGAAGCCAATTAAAAAGCCATGCAACGTGTCTCTTAATACGTTTTTTTATGAAAAATTGAAAGGGGGCATTCACCAGGTCACCGTGTCCAGAGATTATCACACCAATTTGTGGTTCTTTCCCAAACTTTGTGCCAAGTTTCAAGCACACAATTGTCTATAATGCCTTTGTATGTTTTAGCATTAAGATTTCACTTCACTGAAACTAAGGAGCCAAAACCTGTCATAGCATCCCAACACTCCTGTGTGCAAACCAAGGTTCATAAAGACATTTTTTGCCAATGTTGAAGTGGAAGACCTTAAGTGGCCCAAGACCTGATTTCAATTCCACTGAACAACATAACTAAGAAAACTAATCTATGTTTTTATGCTCATAGTTTTGGAATGGACACATATTTTTGGCCATGTAGCGAACATCTTATTTCAATTTTAATTATTAATTAACATTTTACCTTTTCATTCATATTGTAGGATCCAGACTGACATGCCAAAGTAGTGATGGAGTTAATATCCCTGCATGTGAACACTCTACCAGGACTGGATCTTTATGCCAAATGTGCTACTCTGAAATCACATGCAGACACATCCTGTTTCCATGGTAATTACCAGCCTGGGACTAGAACTCACTGGCTCTGTGGTGTGATGGCTGTACAGGTGTGTGACCAATTGTCCTTGCCCGAATCCAAAGTACCTGTGAATGATTGAGCGAAAACAATATTCCTTTTAATAAAAAAAATTATAAAATGTAAAATCAAATTGGATATCTATGCTCAGAATAGCTAAAAACTGTAATATAAGAATTACAGCCTGTAACAGTTTCATGTATACTTACTTACTAGACATTTTACAGGTTCCTGCTATAACACTTTCACAGAATATTAATTATATATACTATATATCTCTCAGAAGAATCTACTTGAACAAAGAAGTGTCCTAGCCAAGGTCTGTTGCTTTTGCATTAGCAGCATGTTTAAGAATTGAAGAGTTGTAAAGGTTAATTTAAAATTACTAAATACACTTTCATCTTTCAATTTCTATGTAAGAATTGGGAGCCACCCTTAAGGTTAAATGTGCTACTGGGCTACAGAAGCTCCAGTTTCATAATGCACCTGTTGTCAGAATGGCTTGGACCCAATGCAGAACCCAGACAGAGGTCTTAATAGTTAGGTCTTAAACTTAATAGTCTTGTGGAAGTTAGCAAACCTATACATCTTAAATGGAATGTAAATCTTTTACATTAGAGGGATTATTCAGAATTGTGTCAACTATTCTTTACTATCATTCATAGTGAACCCCACAAGACATATGGTGTAATGATGTGACCAAGAAATTCTCAATTACTCTTGTAAACACTGCTCTGAGATGTTCAATGTGGTTGGGAAAAGAAGGAAAATGGTAGTGAAGCCAATTAAAAAGCCATGCAACGTGTCTCTTAATACGTTTTTTTATGAAAAATTGAAAGGGGGCATTCACCAGGTCACCGTGTCCAGAGATTGTAATAAACACAGTCTTCCACTTCTCTGTTTCCTTGAAATTTCAAGTAATTTGCACTAAAGAGGTCAAATATTGTGGAATAGTAAGGTCTGTTATGCTGTTTGAGGGTGTGATATACAGTAGCCCTGTGTGAGGGATACTTAAATGTAATCCTCCAATGGAAATGATCTGCACCTAAAAATAGAGAAAGCTTAAATAACTCCATTGTACAATCATATCAACATTATAGAGGCAGAACAGTGGCCATGCTATTAGACTTTAAAAGTTCATATTAATGCAATGGACTTGGAGAGACTTGAAGATCTATTTGAGTGCATGTTTGCATACAGGGTTATGGCCAGGAAATGACTCTCATACAGTATCTAATGTCTCATTAGATATGGGATTATATTTGCAAAGCAAGGGGGAGCTAAAACAGTAGGTTAATATGTGGGTTGGATGACAAATAGGTGAGTAGCACTGACTGAAAGATGTGTCAGAAAGTATGTGTCAGAAAAAGTTAAATGGTTGTGTTGTTATACATGGCTGGAATTCACAAGGTGATGAAACAGAGGAGTATTTTCAAATCCACAGAAAATTGAAAAGGAAGAGAAACAAATGTTTTTCTGCAAATGACTTTGCAGGCTCTGATGAAGGGTCACGGTTGTCCACAAAACAAATTAAGGCCTCTGTGGTACCTTTGCTATATTTCCTCTTGAGAAAGATAAATGCCCTTCAACCAGACTGGAAGGATATCTGGAGGGGGAATTTGACAGTGCTGCCTTTTTTTATTGGTGTTGTTCTTGGATCCAGGTGGATGGACAAATCAATGAGAGAGTCCAAGACTGAGTCCAAAGAGCATTAGTGAGGTCAGGCATTGATGTCAGGCTAGAAAGACTGGCACACAGTTGGCATTCCAATTCATCTCTAAGGTGTTTGGTGGGGTTGAGGTCAGGGCTCTGTGCAGGCCAGTCGAATTCTTCAATTTCAAACTTTACAAAACATGTCTTCATGGACCTCACTTTTGTAAATACAAGCATTGTTATTCTGGAACAGGTTTGGGCCTCCTAGTTCCAGGGAAGTGAAAACATAATGCTAAAGCATACAAAATGATCCTATACAATTGTGTGCTTCCAACCAGTTATAGGAGGCCTACATATAGGTGTGATGGTCTGTTCATATACAGTACGTTTGACCAAGAAGTGCACTTGAAAATAAGAAATTATAAAATTGTGATTTTCTTTTTTTTCCCATCTATAACAGCAGTCAGACCAAATATTAATAAAACCTGCTCAGTGGAAAATATAAAGAGGAAATCATGCAGGTTTATAAAAGAGCCATATTTTTGGGGAGGTTTGAGAGCAGTGACTTTTGCTTTGCACAGACTTTACCTTGGTGAAATTGAAAGTTAAAAAAAACATGTGAAGTTATTGTTTCCTTCCTTGTAATGTTCTTACTATTGCTTGGTGCACACCGAAAAATCCAGAAGCAACATTTGCATTGGGATGATATAAAATAAAATTTGATGATGTAATGGGATAGTGTTAGATAAACATATTTAAATGTAAAAACTCTTATCTTACCACCCTTCTTTTAAAAATATTTTTTTGGGTTTCTTTTTGGCAGAAAATATCACCATGTAAATGTAATTCAAATCAGTAATATTAGGACAAAGGTAAATTGTATACTGTAACATTCTGTTACACCCAAAAGCTGAACAATCAGAAATAACTTTCTTTTTTTAATAGACAATTTTTGTAAGAGTTAAATAATATGTACTTATTATGATGGAGATGTACTTATTATTATTATTATTATTATTATTATTATTATTATTATTATTATTATTATTATTATTATTATTATTATTATTATTATTATTAATTAATTAATTTTATTATTTATTTATTTATTTTTACAATTACATAAAAGTTACTTTTATATTCAAACATTGCAAATTTCAGTTAAACATCAATTCAAACAATACATGTTTTATCATTTATGTTGCTAACATTTTACCTTCTTGCCCACCAACACATTTGATGGATTGTGTAGTATATTTTTTCTGTCTAACAGAATTTTCTGGTTAAGGTGTTTTGCACATTCTGGATGTCTCTGTGTTGTCAATACTTATTTTTTATTTGGTTATACTTACTGGAGCCAAGGACATGTTTAATATAAAAAACAAGCACATGTACAACAAATCTAATAAAATTAAAAGGAAAAATCACACCAATTTGTGGTTCTTTCCCAAACTTTGTGCCAAGTTTCAAGCACACAATTGTCTATAATGCCTTTGTATGTTTTAGCATTAAGATTTCACTTCACTGAAACTAAGGAGCCAAAACCTGTCATAGCATCCCAACACTCCTGTGTGCAAACCAAGGTTCATAAAGACATTTTTTGCCAATGTTGAAGTGGAAGACCTTAAGTGGCCCAAGACCTGATTTCAATTCCACTGAACAACATAACTAAGAAAACTAATCCATGTTTTTATGCTCATAGTTTTGGAATGGACACATATTTTGGCCATGTAGCGAACATCTTATTTCAATTTTAATTATTAATTAACATTTTACCTTTTCATTCATATTGTAGGATCCAGACTGACATGCCAAAGTAGTGATGGAGTTAATATCCCTGCATGTGAACACTCTACCAGGACTGGATCTTTATGCCAAATGTGCTACTCTGAAATCACATGCAGACACATCCTGTTTCCATGGTAATTACCAGCCTGGGACTAGAACTCACTGGCTCTGTGGTGTGATGGCTGTACAGGTGTGTGACCAATTGTCCTTGCCCGAATCCAAAGTACCTGTGAATGATTGAGCGAAAACAATATTCCTTTTAATTAAAAAAAATTATAAAATGTAAAATCAAATTGGATATCTATGCTCAGAATAGCTAAAAACTGTAATATAAGAATTACAGCCTGTAACAGTTTCATGTATACTTACAGCTACAGTAATTATTTCTTTTAAAAACAAGCCAAGAACTAACATCAGAACAAACATAGAACAAAACATGGCCGATTTTTAATTAAGATATTTTGCATCCTGTAAATGCATATTTAATTTGAAACCTTATAGCATTGTTGGTTATTATGGTTTCTGTAATACAACATGTTCTGAATACAACATTTAGATTTTGTATAGTGTACCACATCCTAGTCTGTCTCTATTACAAGGTTGCTGGTGCCTACTTGATGCAAGATGCAATGATGGTGTTTTATAGTCAATAGTCACATACGGTACAGTATATATAGGTCATTTCTATTTGTAGTAATAAAGTATCACTAATTAATAGTACACTGTAATCAATGGCACTTTAGTGTTTTCTACATTTATATTTGTTTATATATTTGTTTTTGTTTTTTTCCAGACACAGTTATCCAGAGCCTCACATTTATATTCAATTTATACAACTGGGCAAATGCAGGAGTAATGGCCTTGGTTAGGGTCCCAGCAATAGCAGGTTAGTGGACCTGGGATTTTAACTCATAACCTTCCAATTGGTAGTCCAACACCTCAACCACTAGGCGACCACATCCGCTATACCTATATAGATGTAGAAAACATCCGCATGCATCAATATGTGTATCAAGATGGATGTAGGAAACATCTACATCTATATGGATGTTTTCTAATTCCATATAGATATCAACCCATGCCTTTTAGAATGGTGTGAAAAATTAATGAAAATCTCCTACCACCTGATATATTTTTAGTTTGACAGAAGACAGTATGATGTCGCAGGAGCAAGGGCCTATGGGAAATGTCAGTGTCTCGAGGTCTAAATGTGTCAAATCATGCATATGGCCACACTCTCTCTATCTCATCTGTTCCCTCCCTCCCTCTCACTCTCTCTCTCTCTCTCTCTCTCTCTCTCTCTCTCTCTCTCTCTCTCTCTCACACACACACACACACACACACACACACACACACACACACACACACACACACACACACACACACGCACACACTTCTGTGCCGCCTCCTGCTCTGAACCTCATCTGTGAATTCATCAATCATGTCCTGATGCCATACAAAATGTGAGACCTGTTTAATTTGGGTGTTAACTTTAAGTTTAAAATAAGGCAACAGACATTTATGAAGCATGATGTGCAGGAAAAGGTCTTGACATCAAACATCATAGTAAATGTCTGTTTTGTTGAAGAATTAATAAAAAAGTACACATACTGTTTTTAATTTTACTTTCAATTTAAGCAGAAGTAAAAACCTGCATTAACATTGACCTGTATAAACTGTTATCACTAGGATGAGAAACTTCAGACTCAACTCATTAGTTTACAGTAACAGTGCCACCTCTATGTATGTAGCCATAGAAACCACAGTGAAAGCACTAAAAGACTCTGGGTGGGTCCAAAACATACAAAATGCTGCTTTAAGCCTAAATTTGGAGGCAATACGTTTTGTCCAAATTGAAAGTTGGCATATAATGCTGCTTCCTGAGGTTCCTTAATCTGGCCAGATTAATCCCAATGATATTTTATTACATCTTCTCTAACAGACGTTACAGGCAGTGTATGAAAGCAACTTGGCAACGTGGCATTTGAATCCAGCCTCATTCAGTACACAGTTATGAAAAAAAAAGAAAACTAGAAGTAAAACCTGTAATTCAGCACAAATAGCTATTGCTATCATCCCTTAAATTAATCTGAAGAAGGTCTGGACCACTCTTTTTATTTCTAACATTGTAAAGTTCTATTCAGCTTCTATGGCCTCACAGTTGCCTGAAGCATATTCTGGTGTAAAACGAAGTTCATTGCTGCAGCCCTCCACCAGCATGTTTGACAGTATAGGGTTACGAGTCTTATGAGTGGTTTGAGGTGTTTTTGATGATATGCTGTGGCATGATGTAGCTCTTGGTATTTCTATATACCTCTGAGCATTATATGGTCTGACTTTGGACTGAATTTGCTGAGACACCCACTCCTGGGAAGATTTTAATAAAGGCCTGCCACACTTGTGAAGTGAAGTGAAAGCTTCCTGTCTTTGGGAATTTCAAGGTACTAAAAAATGTTCCGAAGGCTGTGTGTATTGTAGGAAGATTGTAGGTCACCTTTAGGGACTTAAGGAGTGTCAGTCATTTACCACTAAGATCAGTGTCATACTTAGTGATGGGGTCAAAGCAATGATAAAATCAATTTCTTGAAGTAACCAGAAAGTTACAGTAAACTGCAATGTTGATTTTGTTTTTAATGAAGGGCATTGATGGATCCATCTTAATTGCACGCACACACATCTCAAGGACTTAATTTTTTATGCATGATGTTATGAAAAACAATTAAAACCAGCCCGATCAGATAAGTCTGTAGTTAGCTTATTGTTTATCACTTATATTTTCTCAACAGCAGAGGACATTGAATTAAAATGAACAATATTCTATTAATTTGACAAATCATATTTATAAATTAAAGGGCTAATAAAAAACCTATATACAGTAAACCTACATTCCACATTCGGGACACTTTCATGATTTCCTGAATTAAATGTTGGTGCAAAATAAAAAAAAATAGGTCAAATAACAGGTTGTTCTTGATCAAGTACTTTTCTTAATCTTTAAAAAAAATAAAAACAAATTTTGGATAGACTGAAATAATTATTAACTAAAATAACTATTTAAAAGAAAATAGCTGTTCAGAGGTGTATTCAGAATATACAACACTATTCTTTTTTAATAGATGCTTACTTTAATGCTTGTTATGTTCTCATTCATATATTATCATTAGAATCGTGAGATACTGATTTTTTTGCAATCTCTGGAAAATTGCCCATAGTGTGTGATTGTGTGAGTGAATGCGAGTGTGTGTGTCCTGCGATGGGTTGGCGCTCCTTAAAGGGTGTATTCTGCCTTGATGCCCGATGAAGCCTGAGATAGGCACAGGCTCCTCGTGACCCAAGAAGTTCAGATAAGCGGTAGAAAATGAGTGAGTAAAAGATTTTTTGCAATCACGATTTTCCATTTTAAAAAATCATGATAAAAGAATCAATCATCCCGAACTGGTAGCCTGGGTTTCAATTTAAGGAGAGTAGAGTATATAAGAATATTAACATCTGTGAGGATAGGAACTGTGGCAATCCAGCTCCAGGAAGTGTCTGTTTGTATCAGAGATCTCAAAACACCTTCACAAATCATTCACATGTCGATAAGCTCAATGGAACGCGGTAGTAGGGCATGTTGGTGTGTGTACGCTGGGTTTGACACCTCTAGGTTAAATGCTAATGTAGTTAATAAGTATTTGTGATATACTGCATATACTGTAGAATATCTTATAAAAGCTACACTTATTACAGAGAAAAAATAAATACCGGATTTAAACCCTAAAGGAACTTCTTAACATTCGTAATCCATAATGCCGTGCCATTTAAATACTTGATTTGATCACATTAAGGAATTTGGGAATGTCTCTTGCCATATGTGAAGGAAAAAAAAAGAAAAACCTGAGCCAGCCTGGAGCTAAGTGAGATGAGGAAACAGGAAGATGCTGTGAGATATAAATAAACATGTCCTGTAAATAAACCTAAACGCATTTGACATGAATTGTTGATGTGTGAGTTAAGAATGTAGCTGCAATTAGGTTCTTTAACTCAACAGGGGACAATATCATCTAAGCATGTTACTATTCTTTTAAAACTTAAGTTAACCTTAAACAGACAGACAAAGCAATAACAATGAGTTTGACCTGTCTCTTGTTATTCTAAAGTCTGATAGATATGGTCCTTCAGAAGAAATGTAGTGTTTAGATGGAAAACCATGACTGTGGCTGAGACAATTAGGGGATACTGACCCTTTCCACACACAATGCTGTGTGACTGTGCATAAGTATGGTGCAATCGGTGAATCCGTCAGCTTCTGCTCTCTTCAACCCTAATCAACTTCAGACATCAGTACGTTGAAAAGAGAGACTGAAAGGCAAGTGGTGAGGATGGTATGACAGAGTTATACTGGTAATATCATGGAAAGGAAATTAAAAAAAAAACCTAAACAATAAAATAGATCAGATAAAGGTGAACAAAATGAATTACAGTAAAGTGGGCTATATCTAAATGGCAGCTTATCAGATACACATCAAATTTCTGACTATTCCACAATCCACTTTTGTTACCTTCAAAAAATGATTAACTTGTTAACTTATCCTGAACACACCGAGGTGTCAGTACAGATATAGATGTACACTGTAAATCAGATGTAATAATGAAGCTTAGAGAGAGTGGTGAGAACGTGTGGTATTTTATATTTCAGTTATGTACGCCTAATATCTAAATTGTTTGTTGTCGATGGATAGGAAGTATAAATTAGATAGAAAAATTTTGTATGGAATTCATATTCCACATTAATAAAAATGGTAAAATATAAAAAGGGGTAAAATGTTAAATAGCAAAAATGTCAATTCATAATAATTGTCAGATCAAATTATTTTCCTTTGTAGCCAATTGCAAAAAAAAGTCCTCTAGACAAAATAAGTAATAGGAAAGATTAATACCAATAAATATGTGGACAGAAAATAATCTGAAACCACGTTCCAACACGTGTCCTCAATACAGTAGTTTGCAGAATGATGGATAGCAGGAACACAATTAGGAGTCTCACACAAAGACATAGGATTAACAGTGACACAGTGACACAGACATTTCCCCAATCACTGTCAGAGTTCCACTATTTTCAGTATCAGTACCCATTACCCCTAGGTACCATCAGGACCATAAGGTGAGATTAAAGTGTCATTACAGAATGGCCAGTTGACAGACCTGTCCAAGATATTCCAAAGTTCATTTTCAAACCTTTACAGACTGTTCATTCAATGATTTCCTCATTCCCTAAAGAGAAGTGATGTGTGAACAGAACCAGATTTCATATGGCCTATTTTTACCCAATTCATACCATTAGTGGTCACACTGATCTTTATTTAATTTCCAATATGCTACATTCTCAGAATAACACGGTCATGGTAATTCTTCTCCAGGTGTTCATGTGTTCATTCGCTAGTAATAACTTTTATTACAGAAAATTGGAGACACAGAAAGACAGATAGACAGACAGATGTTTGGAGAGACAGACAGATAGACAGACAGACAGACAGACAAACAGACAGACCGGTGATTGGTGAGACAGAAAGACAGACAAACAGACAGACAGACAGACAGACAGGTGTTTGGTGAGACAGACAGACAGATAGACAAACAGACATACATTTGGAGAGACAGACAGATAAAAAGACAGACAGAAGGCAGCCAGACAGCCAGACAGACAGGTGATTGGTAAGACAGACAGACTGACTGACAGACAGACAGACAGACAGACAATTGGAGAGACAGAAAGACAGACAATTGGAGAGACAGAAAGAAAGATAGACAGAAAGATGTTTGGACAGACAGACAGACAGAAGGCAGACAGACAGACAGACAGACAGACAGACAATTGGAGAGACAAACAAACAGATAGACAGAAGGTAGCCAGCCAGCCAGACAGACAGACAATTGGAGTGACAGACAGAAAGACAGACAGACAGACAGACAGACAGGATTGGAGAGACACAACAAACACAGGACATACTGTATCGTTCCCAATTTACATTTTTTGTAAATAGGTGAGATCAAATGCAATGACAACTCAGTTATTTGCTAGGTTACCCTGTGCACTTAGTTCTTCTGCTGTTTTTCTACATTATTTTTGGAACAAGATGTTGGAATCTCCATTCAGTGAGCTACTGTTGCCTAATGTGTCAAATAGCTTTTATTAAAAACTTTAGGCACTGAGCCAATAAGACTCTGACACCCTAATTGAATTTTGAATGACAGCTCAGATTTATTTAGAGATAGGACAAGGGGAGGAGAGATATTGCAGAGAGTACTGCAAATGACTGAGTCATGTTTAATCTTTCTTTAGTTTAGTATGTCATTAGTATGGGATTTCTGTCTAATGTTGATTTTCTGGACTCATAATTAGCTTCAAAGTGAGCTATAAATCTAATTTCTAAATCGCTACGATTACTACAACAACCTTATCCAGCCATGATTGACTGTTCACTATGACACCCATCCAGTTTCAACTACTAGTCCTCTTCCACACTATTGTGTAAAAATAGGGGGAAAATGCAAATGTGTGAGAAATTGATAATAGAATGAAAGACAAAATGAAAGACAAACATTGGGAAAGGATATTAGAAAGTTTATGCTTTGAAAAGGAGGATATTTGTGTACTCCTTTGTATATGTGTATATATGTGTGTGTGTGTGTGTGTGTGTGTGTGTGTGTGTGTGTGTGTGTGTGAGTGTTTGTGAGCATGCACGCTACCAGAACCCCAGCAGGAGCTTCGTCTCAGTATAAGGGCAAAGTCAAGTCCCAAAATGCCATTCAGCCAGACATGCCCATCGCATTGACTGACCTTTGACCCTGAAAGGCTCTTTTTGCTGATGGAATCCGATCCGACAGAGAGTTCAAAGCGCTGAACGGTATTTGACGCGCCCCCTTGGCAAGCCACTGGAGGACAGAATACATTGCCTTTCGCAATATTTTATGTCATTTTGAAGTCAGGCACTTGCAGTTAGCGATGTAAGTGACTTAGCGAATGACACAAGAAAGAATTCTGAACACATCGCTGTGCATGTTAATAATGGCACAAGTACAGACATTTTAAACCTAGATATGATACAATGATATGATCTGAAGTGAGAGATTTGGTCAGTTTGCTTGTACAGTATGTTTCAGAGCACAATTTTTATGTTCTGTAGTTAATACTATAACAGCTGATATGACCATCTAGTATTATTCTTTATCAAGAAAATATTTACCTGATATCTTGCAGCAAAAATACACATTCTATTCAGAGGGTCTCTGTTATAGATCAAATTTCAGTTTTATTTAAACTTAGTGAAGATTTTGATAAAGACAGCATATAATAAGTCACAGCAACGACCAATTCCGAATTAATCAGTGCAGCAAAATTGTGAAGGAAAACACTTTTTGAGAGAATGATCACATGTTGCAATGATAGATACATGTTGTATAGTAAATAAAATAAATATACCGTATAACTTTTACTAACTGTGGATATTTTAGTGCATTAGAGAAACTTAATAGATGGATCTCTATCTATATATGAACTTATGGCAGATAACAGTATAGTTTAAAGTCTTGGTTTGAGATGAGCTGGTGTCAAATTGTCCGGCAAAGCATGAAAATGGAAACTTGGAGGTATGGTATTTGTGTCATCAGCTGTTGTGTAACAGTGATTGCATCCTTGTGGCACTGAGATAGGGTTTGCTGGGATATTGGTTATGCCTAATTATTTGGAACTCTCCACTCGACTGATCTGATCTCACTAAAAAGGAGAACTGTATATTGTCCTTTGGCTTGAACAGTGCCATTGGCCTTTATTAGAGTTAACAACCACCCACCCACCCCGTCAGATGAGGGTTGGGGGTCATCCTAAGAGGTTGGGAGGTTGAGGGGATGGACCACTGTAAATCAGAAAGCTCTAAGTGCAAGACGTACAGCAGTGTAGAAGTGGAATTTCTTGCCAGCTAGTGGGTGACCTCTGACTCTCCATTATTACCTAATGGGAAATTATAAGTCACTGAAGTGCAGTGGGCAGTTCCCCTACAACAGAAGAATGTGATGCTCATCAAAGGTTACTATTAAATGCCATGGTGTCTGGTAGAGACTTGGACTCTGCTTTGTGCTGTGGGCTCTGTGTGGACAAAGGAGAAGTGGTTCAAAGTTAACTTAATCGATGAGAGCAAATTTCATTTATTTGGGTCAGCTTTGTTCGGCATCAAACTGAACCTGACGTTTATAAAGATAGGTGAAATGTGGAGAAGGAGAATTTGGGGATGTTTTCTGCAGCAGGAGTTGGGACTTTAATATGGTTTATATTTTGATTTTCAATGATCAGCCTAATGGACCACCTGTCAATGTATAGGGGACATTAGGCAACAAGTGAAGAGTTTTAGATTCTTTTTAGTTTTAGATTTGAGGCTTCATGAGGCCCAGACATATGGGACAGGTTCAGCATTTAATAAAAATAACCAAACTAAGTAACTAAAGTAAACAATTAAATGTGCAAGCTTATTTCCAGTTTACAGTGTTTCAAAACTTTTACTGTCACGATGAGTCACAGAAGCGAATGCGGATCCAAATGCAGTTAAATGCTTTTAATAGACGACACAAGACACAAGACACAAGACACAAGACACAAGACACAAGACACAAGACACAAGACACAAGACACAAGACACAAGACACAAGACACAAGACACAGGGCCCATAGTACATACTAACAACGACTCACAACAGGGAAACGAACAAACAAAGTAGATATAGGGGATAAGAACCAATCACAAGACGGAGGCAATCACAGACTAAGACAAAACACCTGGGGAAGAGAATGAGTGCAGTTAATGTCCATGGTAACAAATAGGTGGGCGGGGTCAACAATTAAGAGCAGGGAATGACAGCAGACAGAAACAAGGGAAAACAGACAGACTCATTACATTTACATAGGAAACATTATTTTATTCATTTGTATTGTAAAAAGATCTGAAAAATAAACCTAACATAGCAGAATATTTTACGTTTTACAAAAGTAGAACTAAGTAAAATTAAGCAGGGCTTTGTATGCCTATGGCAGCTGGCAGTAAGATTAATGAGAGTCGTTCTATTTTAATCTCTCTATTTCTAATTTTAGTGTTTTCTCCTTAACCCACAATCCCATCTCAGATTTGTTCCGATCTGCTCGATCCACACTAACATCATATTGCTCTTTATAATTATGTATACCCCAGATATTAAGATATTAGAATGACTGTCTAATCATTTAGTATATTTGAGACACATTTTTCTTTTAATTACAGCCTACAATATTGAAGATCTTATCAAAGTCTTGTCTTCAGAGTGTATAAGCTGTACAGTAGCCATTAAAGGATGACAATTACAGCGAATTAATCAGGATTAATAATCAAAACAGGATTAATCAGGATTAGCTTGTTCCATTTTACACTGATAGTCATAATACCTCAAAGTAATATTAGTAATATTTAATTCATTCCAAGATCGATGTTTAGAAGAAATAATAATTGATTTAAACTCTTCGATTCGATTCTTTAAAATCTGCACATGAAACTTCTCATTCAGCAGTGTAAAGATTACGTTTACAGCACTGCAATATGGGAAGATATCTGAAAAGGGATATTAAGAACGAATTGTAAAACATTTTGGAGCGCTAATTTATTTATTTATTTATTTTACCAAAATAAATAAATCAGACTAATTATTAGGAATTAGAAATAAAAAAAATACCCTTTTAATTGTATCATTGCCATTTTTTTCCAACATTACTTGTCAGTTGAATTTTTAAGGGCATTAATTACATTGTCCCTGAACCTATTTAATAAGAAGAAATACCAAAGATGAGAAAGCTCTACCATAAGACATATTTCAATTCCTTACAAGTAGGAATAAAGGAGACCTTTAAAGTTCAGATATGACCTGACCAGCTGTCATCATATCCAGAGTAATAATATTTCTAATTATAACAAAATTAAATAAATATTTCAGTTCCCTAGAATATGTTTCCAAATTTTGTTTACTGTAATATAATTCTTAAATCTATTTGTTAATCTGAAATCTTTATTAATCTCGATGCAGTTTATCAAACTCTCCCACATTATCTCTCTTCTTTAGTGTTCACAGTATAATGTGTTCATGTTCCGTCTCATTAAAATCTTTTTCTCTTAGATTTTAGTTGAAGGACACTACCGAGCCTGTCCAATTAAAGACTATCCTTCACTCTACACACACACATGCACACGCATGCACACACACACACAATTAGTGATGGCTCACTGCCTGGCATTTAGACCAGAACGAATCGGGTCATTTAGTATCATGTACCTGCCCTAAGACCAGTCAAATAACACCACCATAACCCCATCATGACACCTTTTTTAATGAATGTGGGGCTGTGAATTTGAGTGTGTAAGTGTTTGAGTGTGTGTGTGTGTGTGTGTGTGTGAGAGAGAGAGAGAGAGAGAGAGAGAGAGAGAGAGAGAGAGAGAGAGAGAGAGAGAGAGAAAAAGAGAGAGAGAGAGAGAGAGAGAGAGAGAGAGAGAGAGAGAGAGAGAGAGAGAGAGAGAGAGAGAGAGAGAAAGAGCATGTGACTGGGTGTGCATACAATCTCTGGCTAAAATAATTGAGATGGATTTTTTTACTATTACCAACCGTCACATAATTCAGTGATAAGTTAAATGGTATCAATTTTTTTTCTTCAAACAGAGAAAAGTGTGAACATGGAGTGTATGGTAAAAAGTGCTACATAAAATATGCCTCTCAAATTGATGGCTGGAAAGAAATCAGTTTCAACTGTCACGAACTTAAAGCAATACCTGAGCAGTGAGCATAATAAAGTTTCACATCCAATTAAGCAAACATTAAGAATTTCTCTTCCAGGCCTTAGTATAGAAACAGGAATATATAGAAAGGAGTCAGTGAATAAAGGCAAAAAAAATAAAATAAAATAAAATACAAAATTAGCTTAGAACTGCACACCAGAACAATACAGAAATTGGGGGAATACAGTACTTTAAGAATTTGCCAATTATTTTGCCAGACCTGGGATATTATTATTATTATTATGATTATTATTATTATTATTATTATTATTATTATTATTATTATTATTATTATTATTATTATTATTATTATTATTATTATTATTTAATATGCCATTATTATTTAATACACTACTAAAGCCTGTAAATCCATACAGGTTTAAATACACCAACATTTCTCAGCTCTATGTTCTGGTCCAGCTGCAAAGAACAACACAACTAGCACCTTCTCATAGCACAGCCGCAAGGATTCCAGGTCCAGTATATGAGAACGCGTCAACCATTCTCAAAAATATGTTAATGTCAGTTATCTTTCAGTTTAGTCCTACTAGTACTCTCCAGGTATGATCCAATTTGGTCTAAGTTGCTTTTTTGTTTCAAGGTTGACTTGCAACCCAAGTACGATGTCAATGTCAATGTCAACTTTATTTGTATAGCACTATTCAAACAACACATGTTGATCGATGTGCTTTACAACATCTAAGTATAAAAAATAAATAAATACAATTTTAATAATAGCAATACACACATTAACAGTAATACTAAAAAATATTTCAATAAGTGGGATATGCCATGGAAAACAAATATGTCTTAAGTTGTATTTTAAAAACGTGTACGGAATCAGCATCCCTGACGTACATGGGTAAGCTATTCCAAAGTCTAGGTGCCACTGCCGCAAATGCACGATCCCCTTTCCAAGGGCCGATTTAACGTGTTGAAATACTATCGAAACTATGGCTGTGAGAGATTTTCCTCTTGTAAATAAAGGCAGTGAATTATAAATCATAACTTCCCCAATGTTTTCTTACATCAATAGTTCATCTTCTCTTTATCTGAGTTAATCACTATCCTATTGTTGATTCTAGGAAACTGTTAAGCTGAATGAATGTAATATATATTAGTTTATGATTGTTGAATCAGTGTTGTTGTCTACATACAGTATAAACAAACTGTATATTTTATTTCTTTAAATGATGTTGTAGTGTTTCTTAGAACGTCTATAAGTACTTAACTAAGTACTCCAACCTTGGTGAGCAGAAAGGTATCTAAGAATACATGCATCAAACTTTTAGGTGGATGAGCTACAAAAGAAGGAGACCACATCTGGTTCCACTCCTGTCAGCCAAGTACAAGAATCTGAGGCGGAGATTGAAGACTGGATTAATAACCAGGGGATTTGTGATGCTTCCATATGTTTGGCTGATTGGATAAATGGATAACTGCATAAATAATCAGGTATCCAGATGTTCCTATTAAAGTAGATAGTGAGTGTATCTGGGCTTCTTGCATTTTTATTTTTAAACTATTACAAAACCTTTTGTGTTTGTGCGTATTCCTGCTCAGACTGTTATCAATAATCATTTACTCCTGACTGAGTGTGTCCATCAGCAAGAGTAAGACATAAAATAAAATCTCACAGACCCATCCATCTAATATACACTTTCTGCCACATGTGTATATCCCTCATCCTTCACAGTAATATTAATAACAGACAAGCCATTTAAACCACCTCCCAACCTTACAATAGTGCCAGTCCTTGCTTAAACTTTATACCATTCTACTTTTTTTTCTCTATTTCTCTCTATAACTATAAAAAATAATATCACTAAGCTTTAAAATTGAATAGGAAACATTCTAAGCATGATGTCCAGCTCTCTAATGAAGGGTCACAGATCTAAACACAGTGAAGATTAAAATGGAGAGATGACAGCAATAGAATGGTATCAGATATGAGATGGTGACATGATACCGTGCAAGAGGTATGATGCTTCAGTGAAACGTATGCAAGCTTGTGACACCAACCCTGCCAGCTGGAGTGAGCCAGGTCTCAGTCAGCACCAGAAAACAGAGAGAGTGATGGTAAGATAATGGGAAGATAAAGTCAGCTCTTTTGGTAGCAGTTCCGAAGCCCATGTACCTCAGTTTGTGACTGAGGCAACAGTAAATGGCAGATTAGACGTATGAAGTATGTGGTATGGCCTTTGTTACATGGGGGATACCTCTGGGGTCTGTGAAGCACAGTTTGGGCAACGGCCATAGACTGCAACCATTAGAAACAGAAATCAGTCTGCAGTAAATTAACTTCAATTGGCTGTTCATCAGGAGCTTCAGTACTGCTGCTGCTGCTGCCCTGATGTTTCTCCTCTTATGGAAACTCAACTTCTATTATAAACTGGATTCATCAAATCCATCTCTGGGGATTCTTCTTGAAAAGGCTAACACCTACTGAGTATCTATGACGATGGAAACCAAAGGGCATCAGAGCTGTATTTTATAAAATACTTTCAGTAGAATACTGTCATTGGTGCAGCAGAACAGCCATTTTTCATACCCAACGGTTAGCAAAACCTACAGCGTATCAATAGAATGTGCATAGAAGCCTTTATTATCACCACATATACATTACAGTGGAATTCTTTTCTTCACATAGTGCAGGGGCAGCTATGATACAGCGCCCCTGGAGCAGAAAGGGTTGAGGGCCTTGCTCGAAGGCCCAGCACTGGCAGATTGGCTGTGCTGGGCCTTGAACCCCAATCCTCCGATCAACAACCCAGAGCCTTAACCAGTTGAGCCACCACTGCCCAATAGATAGATAGATAGATAGATAGATAGATAGATAGATAGATAGATAGATAGATAGATAGATAGATAGATAGATAGATAGATAGATAGATAGATAGATAGATAGATAGAAACAGTACTAAAGCTTCACACAACATGTAAAGACTACAGTATAACCATCAAACACAAGAAGACTCAGTGTATGTACCTTGTGACATGTGGAATACTGTAAACCAGTGGGGTCCAAAAGGTTGCTAAGAATTAAATTCTGGGGGCATCTCATAGATGTTGCTAGATTTTCCATAATCCTCTTCTGCCTCTGCCCAAGCCAGTACAAGACAATTACCCTTAGGTCCCCTTGAACCTTTTCCCATTAATCCTGGTTGCAATTTATTGTTGATTTCATCACAGACCACCCAAGATTTCAAGGTAATACCATTATATTAAATACTAAAAAGATTCTCAAAGGCATGTTGAAATCATTAACTATTATGTTTATCAGAATGTGCATGCAAAATATTCTGGATGAAATATTCTTCTATTCGGATTCATTGGGTAACCTGTTGAGCGTGTTTATCGTGTTGATTCATTGGGTAACCTGTTGAGCGTGTAAATCTATATTACAATTAGCCACTAGAGGGCATTTGTCCTCACTTTCTAAACACTTTTACATTATCTAACCTGTCTGTCGTTATATGGTTTAAAAAAAATCTTACCAGCCATCTCTGGCCACAAGTTGGACATTCTGGCTAAATGACTCAATATTGTACAGTTAATGGTAGAAGAAAATGGGAATGAGATATTTAACAAATGATGAGGCCAGTTGCAGAATTGTGCATAAGCAAATGATAAACACAACCAGCAATGTTTTTTCCTAGTTTTACGCAACAACCGGGTGCATGTGCCGTTCCATTTGTTCTTAATAGTGTGTCCACCACACCCTATCAGATACGCTGTCTTACTGGGTCCAGTCATGGAGGGGTGTATGAGTAGGTTGCAAGGCAAAAGGAGCCTATCAGTTATAATCATCCTAGTGGTAAATATAGTTGACCGTAATCACTTTCTCTGCATGGACTAGCATGCGGTGATGTCTCAGAACTGGCAAAATGTTTTTTATCGCCAAATGAACCCCTTCGATTCCAGCTCTTTTGTTTTGCTTTCATGGACCTGTCACTGACCCATCATGACCCACCATGACACGTCTTTTTAAAGAGCAGGAGATACAGTATATGAGAGTTCTTTCTTTTGTTGGTCAAAACTTCTTGACCTAAGAACCTGCTGCTGCAAAAAAATAAAAAATAAATGAAATAAAATGAAATTACTGGAAGCCTTGCAACTTAAATTCATACATTAATACGCTGACTCCCTCATTCCATTTAACACAGGAATACCCATGACATTGAAAATCACTATTAAGCAACTTGAAAGAAGATTGCAGCGCTGAAAAAAAGAAAGTACAAATAAAGGAATATAAATCGTGAATATGCAAGCTTTGTTAAGAACTCCTTTTTAAGAATAATAAATGGATTTTGATGAGAGTTTTGTATGGTTAAATACTTTGTTTGAATTAATTATACCTACTTTATACTTTACTTCTTGTCCTCTGCAACCTCTTTCTGTTTTTCTAAAGGTTCTGTTAAATCTTCTCATTACTTGGCCTTTGAACAAACCTCACCTGTGATGCCATTTGACCCTATGATATTCAGTCCATAGAAAGCACTTTCCTGAACTTAATTATCTGCAAAGATGTATTTAACCAATACCAGAACAGTTGCCATCAGTTCCATTTTAGCTTTCTACTGATAGTACATATTTCCAGGAGTTTAAAGATGTAACCCACCACCAAACGTGGAGACACAGACACACTAAACAAACCCATCAGCTCTGTCAATCTAACTAGTGTTCAGGGTGTTCTCCCTGAAAGGATCAACAAAGCACACATAAGTAAATTTGTAACCTGTCAGCACTCAACAGGCAGCACTCTTTAATGGCCTATATTGACATCCAAACGTCATGTGACAATATATTTGAAGTCTGGATGATCATGTTGTTATATGAGTTGGGGGCCCTAGAAGTGTGAATTTAAACTTGCAGGTTCTTGAAAGTATTTGAATGGAGCTTCTTGTGTATTTCTTTCCTAGCACCGCTGAGATGCCGCCTAGAGGTTCTAATGGAACTGTTATTTGACCGTTGTTTATGGGTCTCTCCACATCCACAAGGAAATCCATATCAAATGGCTCATTCAATAACTATAGAAAAGTTATTTCATTTACACTTAATTTAAAAGTGTAATGCTGGTTTATTATTGTGAAAGTTATTATTCATTCATTGATTCATTCATTTTCTACCACTTATCCGAACTTCTCAGGTCACGGGGAGCCTGTGCCTATTTAAGTGCTCAGGCATCATCGGGCATCAAGGCAGGATACACCCTGGACGGAGTGCCAACCCATCGCGGGGCACACACACACTCTCATTCACTCACACACTCACACACTACGGACAATTTTCCAGAGATGCCAATCAACCTACCATGCATGTCTTTGGACCGGGGGAGGAAACCGGAGTACCCGGAGGAAACCCCCAAGGCACGGGGAGAACATGCAAACTCCACACACACAAGGTGGAGGCGGGAATCGAACCCCCAACCCTGGAGGTGTGAGGCAAACATGCTAACCACTAAGCCACTGTGAACATATAATTCATATAACTTTGTTAACAATGAGACATTTTGCACAAGAATGTGATTGTTAACACAATAGCTTGGAGTATTCAGCCACCAGAGAAGGGCATATTAAAAGTCTGTGGGCGTCGTTCGCTAGATTACTGGTGCACAAGCTATTTGTGAGGAAAAAAAAGGTGTGAATTCCATTTAACCTTGTTTCTTACAGCATCTTAACCCCTGTGGCTGTGTACATGGAAGAATAACTGAACATTCATGCGGTTATTAATTTAGTCAATTCATTTAGTCACATCAAACATCAGAATGTGGAAAAGTGTGATCTGAGAGTTTCACACATGGCAGTCTAGAGTGTATAGAAAAAAGCAGTTTAATTTCAAGATTATAGTAAGCAACAGCTTATCTTTCCTCTGCAGTCCAGTCAAGCTGGAGGTTTTTGTGATACAAGCACCTCATTTTTCGTATCTAGGGTTAAAATGCCTTAAATGCTGAGCGTCGAGGAAACACGTGTTGATAGTAGAATGTTTTTTTGACAATAAGAACTTGTCCATGCAAGTTTTTAATTGCCTGAAGTCTATAAGTTCTGTGTGCTTTTCATCTGTTCGATGCACCACTAATGTCTAGAACGCTATAATTAGCATCTGGATACCCCATAGGCATAAACCAGCAAATTTTCTCTCCTAATTAGTATCATGTGATGAATCACATAAAGCTATTTTGGTTGTGTGCTTTTCAAAAGAAATAAGCTAATACTTGTTTCACTGTTTGATTTCATATTTTTTGTTTGTTGTACTGTAATCCTTAAATAAAAAAAATAAAAATTATAAAAATAACCCATTAAATGTACAGCAAATTACATTTAAATTATAGTTAATTAAACTGCATGTAGACAAAAATAGGTCAAGTGAATATATATATATATATATATATATATATATATATATATATATATATATATATATATATATATATATTAGTATTGTAAGTATTTTTTTGTTTGCAGTAAACTAAAGTTTGTGCTCATTTATCATTGCCTTCATTATTTTCTTTTTTATTTCTAATTAAAAATTTCACTGATAGCCTCACCAGAGATCTGAAGCCTTCATTATTTTAGTCTTTAACAGTCAATAAATCACTTTCAAATGAAAGTATTTCTGTCATTTATTTTTTAAGTAGACTTGTAATATGTAATCGGTAAACATGATTAAATAGAAGCTAAATCTACTGGGGGAAAAAAATAAATAAGTCTTTTTGAGGTGTGACCAAATATGTGATAACCTATTCAGTTTACTGGAATTAATGAGTGACGCAATCTTCAAGAAGTTCAGCCAGTGCAGTACAACATTGAATGAATAATAACGAGTATTATATTTCAGTGATGTCTTTTCAGTGCTGTCTTGTTCTTACTTACTCAGAATTACAATCTACAGAGACTTTATATTTATTTGTATTCAATTTATATTCAGTGAAATTTGTATTTTAGGTAAATCACTAAAAAGATTTAGTTAGATATAGACACCTATAACCCTAGAGAGAAGTCGTGACTGAGAAGACTGACACCGTGACCAACCTATGGTCCTTTGGTTTATCTCACTATGGAATATATTAAAGCAGGTCACTTCTGGGGCAATGTAGAGAATCCATCATAAAAGCTGCATGTAAGATGCTAAAAAAAGAGCCAGATCTAACAAGAAAAACTCCAGCTCTTGAAGATTCTTACACTGATCCACAGTCCTGCCTGCTTTAAACTAAAATGTATGTTTATTAGTGGTCCTTTTCAATCATTATTAAAGTTTTTTTTCTGTAGTTGGATATAAACATTTCTCAGAATAATACACGCATTTCCTAAAACTACAAACACCCAGTATCGTATACTTTATTCTCAAAACCTGATACAAAGCAAAGATTTCTGACATTTCCCATAAGATCACAATACACGAATGATACAGTCGTAATCATATATACACAGAGCATGCACATCAATCAACAAGTAACACTGTATTGCAAAACACAAATGTTCTTGTCAAATTACACACATGAAAAAAAATAAATACAGATATTAAATAATACATTTTTTATTCAACAACTATGAAAACAAACCAAAAAAAAAACAAAAAAAACGCTTAAGCATCACCTCGTCAATCACTACGATTCAGCCCGAGATTGTCAGCCACTGATGTCTTCTCTGGCCAAACATTTTGGAAAGTATGAATGCTAGAATGCTGGATGCTGGATGCTGGAGCTGAGTCATATACCTCACATCCTTGATGAATTCCTATATGGTTGGAGAAGTCTAGTCTGTACACATGAATGGCTGAAGATCTTTACAGTGCACTGAGGATTTTGTTAGTACTGCTGTGTTTTATGTGGCTGTAGATCAGTAATTTAATTGTCTATTGGATGATACCATGAAGACTGATGGCAGCACAGGTTCTAATGATTCTATCCACAGTGTGACAGCACAGATGTCCAGCTTCCCTCATGCTCAGACTATGATAAATAACACTGTCAACATGGAAGTGCACGTTACTAGAAATTTAACATCATTTAATTTAGTAGGAATATAGTGATGTTTTTTGACTCATGATCAGGAGACATTAGATACGACTGATCTGTGTGTGTGTGTGTGTGTGTGTGTGTGTGTGTGTGTGTGTGTGTGTGTGTGTGTGTGTGTGTGTGAGAGAGAGAGAGAGAGAGAGAGAGAGAGAGAGAGAGAGAGAGTACAGCCATTTATACTGTTTGTACTCCTCCCCACTGTACCATGTATTCTTATGTCATGAGAGTTTATCTGGAGATATTGCGTATCGAAAGTCAAAGCCTTCACTGTTTGTGGTTGGCTCTAATACTGCACTTAGAATCTTGAATCGCAGGTTTCTATGGCTACTGCTATACCGCACTCACATACTATATGGAAATATGAAGCATAGATATTTTGGTTCAAATAGATTTCTAAACAAATTATATAATTAAGAATCAGTATCAGAATCAGCTTTATTGCCAGGCATGTTTTCACATGCGAGGAATTTGTTTTAGTGACATAATCTCTACAGTGTAACAGAATGACATATGTAGTATAGATGAAATTGTATGTACACATTTACAGGTGTGAAATGTGCAGTTTAAATAAGCATGAAATATACATATGCAATATAATATAATAATTGTAATTTATACTTAGCAATTAATAATAATGAAACTATCTATTTAAATTATATCACAAGTAAATAGTGCTTGGGGCTTGAGATAAAAGTTGAGTGCGTCTTTCTCTCTCTCTCTCTGTGTGTGTGTGTGTGTGTGTGTGTGTGTGTGTGTGTGTGTGTGTGTGTGTGTGTGTGTGTGTGTGTGTGTGCGTGTGTGTGTGTGTGTGTGTGTGTGTGTGTGTGTGTGTGTGTGTGTGTGTGTGTGTGTGTGTGTGTGTGTGTGCGTGTGTGCGTGTGTGTGTGTGTGTGTGTGTGCATGTGTGTGTGTGTGTGTGTGTGTGTGTGTGTGTGTGTGTGTGTGTGTGGGGTGAGAGAGAGAGAGAGAGAGAGAGAGAGAGAGAGAGAGAGAGAGAGAGAGAGAGAGAGAGAGAGAGAATGACTTATGATGCAGGACCATAAGGGGATTCTTTTTTAAAGGCAATCTGGTGCTTCCTGCACCTCACATAGCACTCAGCACACCTGCTCATGAAGTGGAGTGTAAACGGAAAGAGGAAATCAAAACCTCCATTCATCTCTCTCTCTCTCTCTCTCTCTCTCTCTCTCTCTCTCTCTCTCTCTCTCTCTCTCTCTCTCTCTCTCTCTCTCTCTCCCCTACACACCCCATACCAAAATAATACAGAAAGCGAGGAATAAATATCTAATCAAATCCATGTTAACTAAAGAAAGACTGGTTTATGAGCAATGACATATAATTGAACATACAAATAATGTTACAAAATGTTAATCAAAAGTAGAAGAATACAGGCTGAATACAAAAACTGTACTCAAAGGTAAGCAAAACAAAAATTGCTCCATCATTGTAACATCAATTACATATTTAATAAAGACATTGTTTTCAATGATGACCTTAACTGCTTTACAATGAAAGATGAATACATGTACAGAATTGACTTGACTGAAGGAAGAAAATTAGATAGTTTAATTGAGTTTAACAACTGTGTTGAACAAACATGTTTAGATATATGAGATAGAATAGTATATATAGAATTGTGTTTTTTCGACATGTGCAAATCTAAATTTATGTATCTCATCATTATTAGAAATTTTCTCATTCCATAATTGTGCCTTTTTGGTATATAAGAATATACAGCATTAAGTTAAACAGTGAAACAGAGGGCAATATTAAATCCTTAATATTATTGACATTTAATACAACTCAGTATGTCTCCACATGATTAATTTTGCTATTTTCTTGGAAATCAAACATATACAATAAACAAGGTAATATCAGCTTAATTAAAACATGCTTGTCCAGACACCAAACAACTAATATTGGTTCATCAGTGTGAATGAATGAATGAATGAATGAATGAATGAATGAATGTATTTCAAAAACTATTTCTTGCACCTGATTTGCTAGCATAATGTATCCCCTCTGAAAGATATTCAGTATGATGTATGAGTCATAAGAGAGCAAGAATTCCCAGTTGTGGGAAGAGTAAAGCAACCAACAGCAGTCATTGAAAGTTCATTACATTCACTAGGAAAAATGCTGACTGAAATAAATAGAAAACAGAATCACTGATTAATGGAGGCTAGTTTGATAATAAAACAACTGGATTTTTTATGAATTATTAATGAGGCCTTCGTAGTCCCTTGTGTGGTTGAAGGAAATGTCACATTTACTCTCACAAGTGAAGAAACAGTGAGAGTGAAAGTGATTATATTACAGATTTTCTTAAATAGCATTAAACAGCTTTAGTTTTTGGATTTTTTTGGACTAGTTTTTAGCGAATATCCTACGACAAAAATAAAGTGATTATATTTATATCGGTTTGTGTGTTTATCATATCGTATCTTGCGCTCTGTATAATTCTGCCCTTTTCAACCCAAGCCCAATTACTAAAGATGTAAATAAGAAAATACTTCAACCCAAATGTGTGTGCGTGTTTGTATACTGTACCTTGTTCAACCCACAGGAGGCTAATTGGCCCGTGGCATTTAACATGCTGTTCAGAGAGAAATGACAAAAACAGTTCGCTGTGTGATATTGCCACACAGAGTTCCCTTCAACTTTGAGGAGCCCACAGTGATATTTTAAAACTAAACATATTGATATTAGTATTTTATGCAGTAAAACCCCAATGTATTTAATTACTGAAAATGCATAAAAGCAGATCCAAATACGACTGCAGGTGATCACAGCAGATATAAGAGCATGATCTTTATAATTTACATCAGTTTTATAAACAAAGAATTTAATATTCTGTATTCCGGTGGCTTAGTGGTTAGCACGTTTGCCTCACACCTCCAGATATGGGGGTTTGATTCCCCCTTCGCCTTGTGTGTGCGGAGTTTGCATGTTCTCCCCGTGCCCCGGGGGTTTCCTCCGAGTACTCCGGTTTCCTCCTCCGGTCCAAAGACATGCATGGTAGGTTGATTGGCATCTCTGGAAAATTGTCCGTAGTGTGTGAGTGAATGAGAGTATGTGTGTGTGCCCTGTGATGGGTTGGCACTCCGTCCAGGGTGTATCCTGCCTCGATGCCTGATGAGATAGGTAAAGGCTCCCCGTGACCCGAGAAGTTCAGATATGCGGTAGAAAATGAATGAATGTTTGTATTACTTTACACTTTAAGTAAAGTATTACAAGAAGTGAAATATACGAGTGATGTTATGCTAAATATAAGTTTATTTAATTAATGTGAAAAATTAAAATATTATACTCTATTAGGGACTTTATCACACATTATTAATAGGTTCTAGTCTAGAATGAATGGCAGATATAACATTGTAATACTGTGGTCATGATTTCTTAAAAAGGAATATATTACAATTTATTCATTACAGATTGTTTGTAGCTTTGAAATTTACAAATTTTTAATTTATTAAAAAATGACACGTCAGTCTTTTTAACCATTCAAAATTGTTAAGATCTAGGAATCCAAATTCTTGTTATCGCTTACTTTACAGTGGCTATAGTTGTTTCCATACCAGCGTCTCTTTAATTCTTTGTAGTTAATAGGACAAACCCAACTGCTTGTCATTTTGCCAAAAAAAACAGAAGGTTCTCCATCCAACCCTGCATAAAGACCTCAACACAGTTTAACGGTAAGAATTCATACAGCTCCGACTAAGGTTCAGGCAAGAATAGTGTTAATATGTATTGCTTTTATTTAATCTCTATCCATTTTTATGAATATTAAAAGAGATCTGTTTGATGATGTGCTACTATTTGTAGTCTAAACTTCATCAAGAAAAAAACATGAAGTGGTTTGAAAATGAAAATCTAACCCAGTGGAAACTACTACAATAATTAAAATAAATATAAATGAAGTGCCATGGAAGTTTTGTATAAGCCTGTATGAGTGTGTGGTGTTGAGATTGCAATTTGTGCTTAATATTGCAAAGCTAGAAGTGAAGAATATGATGTGAATGCTGATATGTCATTTCAACCTAATACGTAATCTTTGTGTCAGGAAGAAACTGAGCAAACACAGCACTGAAAGACCCCAATTTCATCAACATCAGAAAAACACAAAGACACAAAGAGACACACACAATATATACCACATAGAAATAACATACATCTAGCTAAAAAAGAGAAGGTTCCTTGGGGGTAATAAGTATTTTCAAAAGTATAACACTTCTTTACATTGTAATGATGTTATATCCCCTCTTCCTCTTTCTGTATACACTATGTCTGATACAGTAATCTTAGGAAATCTTAGTGGAAACACTGGTTGTTGTTTTAAAATCAAATTACAATTAAAATTTTATAACGTAGATAATTCCTGATCTAATTTGTCGATAGAAACGTTTTAACGTCATTCTAAAAGTTCCTTCCAATGAGACAACACTTTGGGCAGAAAACCAAGCACGATGTCTGGCAAAAACACTTTTTTTTTCACTTCACTTCACTTTCACTACACTTCACATCACCTGGCTAATACCATTCCTATAATGAAACATGGTGGTGGCAGCATCATGCTCCTGAACAGTTCACCTTTCAACCTAAGCACATCACCAAAACAACACTGAAGAGGCTTCTGGGAAACTCTCCGAGTGCTCTTGATTGTCTCAGCCAAAGCCCAAACTTAAACCCTATTGACCATCTGTGGATAGATCTGAAGCTTACAGTTCACAGGAGCTGTCTGTTTAAATCAAATCCATAAAATATTAAAACAGACATTAAAACATAGGCGATTTACTCAAACATTACTCTGCAAACTTTACTGTGTGTAACTGGTTTGAACTTTATGATACTAAATCGCTTTAGAAATAATACACATTTATCAAAATGTCTAAGTTTCTCTTTTGGAAATGATGACCCCTATATTGGTGAACGTCTCATGGAGAATCAGATCTGCTTGAAGTACCAACATAATACTCGTTTTAAAATTAGATGCCACAAAATAATTGCAACTAAGTGATTTACTGATTGTTTGTTACTTCTGAAAATATTTGCAGATACTGTAAGTGAATTTGTAGTCTATTTTGTGAAAAAAGAGATAAAACATGGGGGGCACGGTGGCTTAGTGGTTAGCACGTTCGCCTCACACCTCCAGAGTTGGGGGTTCGATTCCCGCCTCCGTCTTGTGTGTGTGGAGTTTGCATGTTCTCCCCGTGCCTAGGGGGTTTCCTCTGGGTACTCCGGTTTCCTCCCCTGGTCCTAAGACATGCATGGTAGGTTGATTGGCAACTCTGGAAAATTGTCTGTAGTGTGTGATTGCGTGAGTGAATGAGAGTGTGTGTGTGTGTGCCCTGCGATGGGTTGGCACTCCGTCCATGGTGTATCCTGTCTTGATGCCCGATGACACCTGAGATAGGCACAGGCTCCCCGTGACCCGAGGTAGTTCAGATAAGCGGTAGAAAGTGAGTGAGTGAGTGAGAGAGAGATAAAACATGCTGCTAGATCTTACACCTTGCTGTGGGGGTCGAGCAGTTTCCATGGGAACAGTTTATTACTCTATCGATATCTCACTTTCTTTCTCTCTGCCATTCAAAGACAGCAGGGATATATACTCCAATATTAGAATAGTAGGAAATATTTGATTGCTTAAAAAAGTCGATTGCAAATGGTTCCAGAAGCGCTTCATCTATTCTGATTATACCCATGATATGCTTGATTTCCTCAATCAACTGATCAGTTACACTTATAGCCCTTGTTCTTTGTAGTAATACACCAGCAGATATCACATGTACTGTATATCACTTTTTTTTTGCTTGAGCTTAATATTTTTTATTCATTTGTATGTCTATATTTCATCAAGTTTTTGCTTCTAGAAATAGTATTATTATTATTATTATTATTATTATTATTATTATTATTATTATTATTTTGCTTTTGCTTATCACATTTCTTACAGGGGGATTAGTTTTAGAAGAAGGCATGCATCTTAAATTGGTCATCTGTAGTGGGTCGTTCTCTGAAAGTTAGTCACATCCATCCCATTAATGGTGGGGTGGTCAGCAACAGGGAAAACATTTTGCATTAAACAAACAATAATAGCATCTGACAGACATCATCTGACTAACAGAGGCCTGCAGGGAGCGTGCCAAAATAGACTGGTATTTACAGCTATCGATGATTTGCACCATCTTGACTATCAACCCTGTCCCTATAGCATTATGCTGCCAACACCATGCTTCAATGTAGGTATGGTGTTGTTTGGGTGATAAGCAGCAAGCATTTCTTTTACCCAAATTTTACCCAAAAGGTTCTACCTTTATCACACATTTTGCCACATGCATTGGTGTGATTTAGGCTTAGATTTAGTCATCCTACATGAAAACGTAGACATGTCATCCTTCACAACTATATCATAAGAGGTGCATGAGCATGGTATAGCTACAGTATAGCCATATCTAGAAAGTTCTGGTGTGAGGATGACCAGGTTGAGCCTCCATTTCATCTGTCTGTGTTCTTCTGAGACTGTTAGCTTACAACATACAGTACTGTATGTGATAGCACTATTCGGTAAAGTGCTTCTAACTTGGTTTATATGTATCTCTAAGCCTGATATCAATATCACCAGATAGTGAGTTCATGTCACAGGAATACAAATTACAGTTCTAGTGCTGGACAACAGCCTGCTTGGGGCTCAAGGCCTTAATGATTGTTTCCTCTTGAACAGAGGTCCCGATTTACATTTACCTCTGAAAGTCTTAATATACCATACTATTCAGTGACTACAATAAAAATAATTGAAAGGGTGTGTTGTTCTCAATGGACCCTGGAAATATTAGAAGCTAATAAGAGCTTCACAATGTTGACTTGTTTAACTAGCCATGTTTAACAATGTTTCCCTATCCTGATAACACTAGGTGTGAGTTGGACCTACTGGTGAAAATAGAAAAAGGGAAACCTGGGAAAGGTTTGTCAAAACACAGGTGGACCTATTTGCTAGTCAGCCCCTTAATTTGTAATATTTCTTTCTATGATTTGTAGTATTGTAAGGGGGCATTAACCATCTCACATGGCTCCACATGTGTCTAAGGAGCAGCAACTTTACTGAGTAGCTCTCACAGATGATTAACTCCATATCTTTTCAAAGATATGGTATACACAGCTTGTGGTAGAACTTTTTATTATTATTATTATTATTATTATTATTATTATTATACCACTGCCCTTTGGTCACTATCCTTTAGTCAATCGAACTCTCTCTTTCCAGAATAAGCACCCAGCACAGTAATACTGGTCCAGTAGGGGCAAGGTCTGAATCTGAAGAGAACATGCTACTCTTTTCTAAGGGAGAACCATACCCTTATACTAGAGGACTTTCATCACAGCCACTATGCGAACACCAGCTTTCAAGTTTGTATCACTCATTCACTCACTCATTCACTACTGCTTATCCGAACTACATTGGGTCACGGGGAGCCTGTGCCTATCTCAGGCGTCATCGGGCATCAAGGCAGGATACACCCTGGACAGAGTGCCAACCCATCGCAGGGCACACTCATTCACTCACGCAATCACGCAATCACACAATCACACACTACGGGCAATTTTCCAGAGATGCCAATCAACCTACCATGCATGTCTTTGGACCGCATGCAAACTCCACACACACAAGGCGGAGGCGGGAATCAAACCCCGACCCTGAAGGTGGGAGGTGAACATGCTAACCACTAAGCCACCGTGCCCCCCATAATTGTGTGTCAGAGTTTTCCTAAAAATCATTCTCAATATTACCCTGAACTAGCAGGGATGCTAACTCTACCCCCCATTATTCGACACCTTTCCACCCTTGACTGAGTCCAACACTCAACTTAAACAGTTTTGACTTAACAATGAGACTGCAGAGACAACTCTTGCAGCGTTCATACAGAGAACAGATTGCACAAAGTATTAACCCAGATACCCCATAGTCTTGCAGTACCCCCCACAACAATCTTCCAAATCCACAAACCACCCATAGACTGTATTAGTAATCTCCTGCAAACCCTCACAAAGGTGTACAAAATCAAAGTGCCGGTCTATCAGAATCCTGGTTGCAGCTCATTTCAAGAACCTCGGCATTGACTTTATCTGGGAAGTAAAGAAGTGTATGGGAATCCACGGAGTGTATTTCCTTTGTGATTGTAAAACACTGTTTGGTGCCTGTCATGTTGCATGTACGGACACAAGTGCAGGTATTCAATGTTTATTAAAAAGTAGCAAACAAAAACAGCGATGTAATCGACAGACAATGTTGATTTTCAGGTGAAGGTCAAGTGATGAACAAACAATATGAACTAGTGCTGGGAAAAGCAAATATGTGAAAATCAGAATAAGATCAAAACCAGAAAGTAACAATAAATAACAAAAGCTTGGAATGGACTAGTATGGAAACACAACGAGAATCCCGGTGTGTGTAATGAGTAAGATGGTGTGTTAGAATGTGTCTCTATGTGTTGCAGTCCTCCTCTGCCATGTTTTTACGCTACAAAAAAAGCTTGTTGAATTTATATAATTAAAACGCGTACATAGGTTCCATGTGGTTCAACAGAGCGACAATTATCCAATTAATTTTCTTATATCCAAAATGATTTGAGAGTATATTTTTAAAGCCCTGAATAAAATAAAACATTAAGCTCTGACTGAACTGAGGATCAAACCAGCAGTATGATGGACAGAGGTGGAAAGTAACGGAGTAAAAATACTTCGTTACTATACTTAAGTAAAGTTTTCTTCAGTACTTTACTCCACTATTTATTTTTCGGACAACTTTTTACTTTTACTCATTACATTTTTACACAAATATCTGTACTTTTTACTTCTTACATTTTCAAAACGGACTCACTTTTAGTATTATTCCTTCTCATTGAGCGCTGTTTCCAGCCTACCATCCTATCATTGTGCGGCTTTTTCACCGTGTGACTGGTGTACTGTATTATTTACTGGCTATCAGACATAGACTAAGGATAGCGGAGCTAATGAGCAGCACGCATACAAAAGGAATGGCTAATGTTAAGTTGAATTGAAGTTGAATTGTGTCAACCTGGGGCGGTTCTAGCCCTTTTTTAGGGTGGCTTCAGCCCCCTGTCTGTAATCTCAGCCACCCTAAAACTATAAGTATAATTTTTACTTTCATAAATAAACAATAAAAATTACGTTAAAATGCAGGACATGTCTTCGAAGGGAAAGAAAATTATTTTTCATTTTGATCCAAAAGCGACTTTTTTTTTTTTACTTTGCTTTTACACGCGTGTGTTGTAGTCTTTCAAAAGTGCGTCTTCAGCTGTCTGCTTTATTTGAACGGAAAAACACAGGTACGCGCAGCGTGCACGCGCAGTCAGAGCTGGAGGCGTTTATTTATAACGTTAATCGGCGGAAAGACGCAAAGACGGCAACCAAAAGCAGTGAAATGTCACTATTCTTATTACCAGAGTTGTCATATAATATATAATATAAAACTCTTCTTGTTTTAAATTCTCACTGAGGGATGAAATCCTAGAACCGCCCCTGGTGTCAACCCAAAAAACACGAAGTGCTTAATTTAATTAACATTAATTTTGTCATTTGTAAAACATCACAATAATTTTGAGTTGTTTTCAAGGACAGAGCTGGGATCTCCCTACAGTTTGGGATATGGCCTTGGTGATACACTTGGTATACATTATATTTCCAAAAGTATTGGGTCACCTGACCTTTCCTGCTATATGTGGTTGTTTTCTGATCTCATCCCTACTGAACACCTTTGGGATGAATGTGAACGCTGACTCCACCCTACATCAGTGCCTGCCTTTCTGTCTTTCGTAACAATCTTGTGGCTGATGAACACAAATATCCATCAGCACACTCCAAAATTATACACACACACACACACACACACACACACACACATATATATATATATATATATATATATATATATATATATATATATATATATATATATATATATATAAAACATGACACTAAACAGGTATTAGTATTGGCGACTTTTTACTAAAGTACATGTCAGAGCCCATACTTCTTTACTTTAACTTGAGTAAAAGAGTGTAGTCACTACTTCTACTTTTACTGGAGTCTTTTTAAAAATGAGTATCTGTACTTCTACTTGAGTAAAGGATGTGTGTACTTTTGCCACCTCTGATGATGGTGGTTTGCCACTGGGTTTTTGCCCTTCACTGCACTATTCTACCATGCAGTTTATAGGTCCCTACATCTAGTACTATACTTATAGTTTGTTTAGGTTCATTTCTACTAAACCTGTTTGAATTAAAAGTGAAATTATTTACTATAAGCAGTGAAAATTATTTTTTGGAGAAATGTAAAATTTTAAACTAAACTATACATAATATTTTTTCTTAAATCTGACTGGCCACTTATTCCTTTTTTTCTGTGTCGACCGCAGTGTCATTTGCGAATTCGTAGTTCCAGTAATGACATTTTGGCCTTTTTGGAAAATAGAGACTGTCATGAAATATAACTAATACTATTATGTAGCTGTCAAAATGAATACAATTGCACATTGTATTATCTAATAGAATGACTCTATAAATAATTCAGTCTGATACTATATGACTAAGTGGCCACATAAAACTTTTCTACAACAATTACAAGCAAACAAGACAAGAAGGGAAGTGTGACTTTGTTGGGAACGTTGAGGCCACGGCCTGTTTTGGTCTGAGTGCATAAAATACTGTAATGTATGTGCTGAATGGTTAGTAATTTTGCTTTAGATAACAGGTGTCAAACGGTATAATGAAGCATCTTCAGTGCTGATGTGAGGATCCAAAAGTCTAAAATATAGTTTTAGAATTTCATCTTAGAAATCTGGTATCAAAAATAAAGAGTTAGTAAAAAAATCTATGACAAATGATACATCTATCATGATACATATACATATATATATATATATATATATCACATGCACACACACACACAAATTGTTCATATCTTCTTTTCTCAAGTATTTCTTGAAAGCATCAAGTTTATGATGATTAAGGGCCCTATTGTGCTTTAGGTAATCCAATAACATTTGGATTGGGCTAGACTGTACAGACATAATGCTATTATGGGAAAAGTAGCAGGAGACAGAGGGCGCCAGCATGCATTCCCTGCCCTTCAGAACTGACTCATAAATGTCACTCATAGCTAAAATGTGTAGCATGATGTCATCAGTCAAGGGCCAGTTTTTGAAAAAGAAAAGCCTTGGATTCAAAGAGATGTGAAAAAAATGGTCCTTTAAAAAAATGTAACAAATCATACACAAAATAATTTCAATACAAATGGACACATCTACTTCTTATTTTCATATTTTCTACGAAAAGTTAGTAAGAATTAAGTATATGTAAGAATTCATAAGCATACAAGCAGTTGGCCAACCTGTAATACAGAGAGGAAATGACAGAACAAGAAACGAGTGCTTTAGTTAATTGAACCTTATTGCATGTTTTTGTCCTTTAGTCAAGAGGTCAGTCATTAGAACGGACTTGAATCGTTCCAGAGTCATAGATATTTCATCATTGATATTTATAACAAAATAATTTTGTATTTTCTAATAAAGTTTGCATAAACTGTAACTGAGAACCTAGCACTTAAAACATATCAAGCTCTCTAACTTCCTCTGTCCCAACTACTTAAACCTTTGGACAACAACAGAGGATTTTCTTATAAATTGGATTTTAATGCATTGAACTGTGTTTCAAATGATTAAACCACAAAGCAGTGAAAATTTGTTTCTCATTTACAGTAATAAATTATTTAAAGACGTGACGGTGAAATATATAATGATAAGTTCTTTGCTTGTGCACAAAATCAGCGTGTCATCTGAATCAACTAAAGGCTCATTTTATTGGATTACCCAGAAGTGCATACTCATAATATTCCCAACAGTAATTAAGAAAATTACTATCAGCACTAGCAGGATATTACATTTACTTGAAAATTACAGTATGTTTAACTCACTTGTGTACACATGTATCTGCTGGTGCCAGCGACAAAGCAATAAAGTGTTTATTATTACACAAACGTACATACATATTTTTCTATACAAGAAACATAAATACATTAATGAATGTATGATTTTTGTTTAATTGTTAATTTGTCAGTGGCATTAATCTTATGAACAAATGAAATTTTAATACTTGAAGTAATGCTTTAGAGTACTATTTCATCTTAGCTGCGCACACACACAGACACACACACACACACACACACACACACACACACACACACACACACACACACACACACACACACACACACACACACACACACACACACACACACACACACACACACACACAGATGCACCTGTCACTGTTGTAAACCTGTTTGATGTGGAATGGAACATTATTTCTAGATAGTAATCCATAACTCTTTAATATGGGGGGGGGGGGGGTTGGCACATTTACACGAACAAACTTACACTTGTCTATATGAGACAAGGTGCTATAAAAAGCAATAAATCCTGCTCTTGTTTTTTTTTTTAAAGTAAGGCTGTCAGTTTGAAAAGACCAGCTCAAAGGACAGTGACTAAGAGATGAAAAAGAAGATAAATCATCAGAAGAGAACCTCACTATATATTGGGAATATATAAAAATAAGATGGACATCATTTGCTTTAACCCCCTAAAACTTTGCAGTTTATTGTTTAGTATCTAGAATCTGGAAAGATGTGTAGATGTAAATATAAATGTACTGTAAAAGTAGCTAAGAATTGCTCTATACTTTTTTAGACAGGTTTTAGCAAGTAATCACTAAACATGTGTTACATTAGGTTCAGACTGAATAAAGTAAAAAGATAACGATATATTATATGAAAATAGACCTATAAACAATAAACTGTTTAGGCAGACATACAGCAGTCTATTTGTGTTCATACAGTATGTGTAAATATGCACATAGCATTATAAGTTTTTTTTTTTTGTGAAAGTTAAATGTCAATACTTGACAACCTGCGGTATTATTATTCATCAACTCACATCAGTGTTGAAAAGTTTTATATTTTGTTCGAGAAAATCAGACAGACATTGATGTTTGTGTGTGTGTGTGTGTGTGTGTGTGTGTGTGTGTGTGTGTGTGTGTGTGTGTGTGTGTGTGTGTGTGTGTGTGTGTGTGTGTGTGTTGCTCTTTGCATCTCCATTGAGCATCTCATTTCATTCCAGAGATCAATCAGTAAGATCAATCAGTAAGACAAACTCATAAGAACACCTTTGTCCCTTTGTGCTCGTCAAAAATCCTGCCTTGACGTCACTAACGTTAGCCATGAAAAAAGGGAATTTTTTGTAGTCTGGTATTACTCTGGTATCCAACCTCAATGAGCTCTTCAGTAAATCTTCTTGCTCGAGGACTTTAATTCGGAAAGGCAGAAAAGATCAAGACAAAATTACTCCAAAACACAAATTCTTCAGAAAACATATGCGGCATAAAAATGCTAAGCAAATAAAATCAGTATGGCATCAGTATGGGATATTCACAGTGCAATGTACCAAAAGGTTATGTAGCAGAGATCATTTACACTTGTTGACTGCTTAACAGTATGTGAGCACAGTAGCTGTAATAGACTTAAATTGATGATTTATTGAATTATGTACTGTAATTACTGGATTATGTGGCTTGCATGCTGCTGTCTTTAACCTGTTTAAGCAGAGTGTTGAATCTTAGAAGCTACAGTTGAAGCCCCTCATGAATTGTGGTTTTATGTGTTACCACGATGATGTACTGATACAGTCTTTGTCATTTGGTTTAGATTTACTTTGTCCATGAAATAAACAGCGATTAATCTTCTTCTGCTTGATGTTTACTGTCTGTCATGTCTACTGCTAATGAGCTAGTGGAGTTCACCTGGAACAAAAACTGTAAACAGAATTTTAATTAGAATTGCTTTTAATGGGCAAACAATTGCTGTGGTTCATCTTCACTGATTATCTTTGAGACCAGTTTTCTTCACAAACACTGAGAATGTACAGTATGCACAAGCCAAAGGTGGGAAAACATTAACATGAACAAAGGAAACTTTAGATCATTTAACGTTATTGTCATTATAGTATTCAGAACAATGAGACGATTTCGTCACATATCAGAAATTGTACAGCTTTGAGATCAGACTGTGGGTTCAGACACTTGGCAGACTAACACACTGTGGTTATAACAGTCCTAAAGAACTTTCAGCCCTCTGCTCATTATCACAAGATATTTACACATATTAAAATAAATATGTATATTGATAATAGACTATAAATAACTAGTTCAGTACCTGGATGAATCAGGTTTTCCTATAAATCAACTGTGATTATTGCACATTCACATCAATAACATGGAAGAAGATCCACTGGAAAAAGGTGACGTGCATTACATAATGAAAATCTGTCCTTTATGAAGTGACTATGATGCATGTCCAAGCTTTTTTATAGATCTGTTCCAAATATAATTGATTGCTATTCACTTTAGACCATTTCGACAGTGCAATTTACAGTATACAGAGAAATTCAGTGACTTGCTAGAAGTGTGATCTTATCCACAACATGTCTCAAGGGATTTTTTTCCCCCTCAGTTTTTAGTATTTTGAAATATATCAATACACGAAATATATCAATACATAAAGAAAGAAAGGCTTCAAATGACATGATAGCAGGTGTGTACCTTTAATGTTTTCTTCTCAGCCTTCAGTGTGGTCATTTTCTGTGAACTTGACGGTTGTTTTCAAATTTCTAAGCTAGACAAAAAAGGAGGGAGGGGAGAGACGTAAGAAAAGAAGGGAAACAAAAAACCAATAAGCAGGAGAAAATAGAGATGGAAATGAAAAGGGGCAACTTAAAATTGACAAGATTTAAGGAGAGCTAAACAGGGAGATGACAGGCTATAACAGGAAATACTCTATGTCATGGTGCTACACTTAAATGGGATTATTCAATATGTGTTTTTTTGTGTTTATTTGTAGTCTGAGCTGCAAAGTTCACATTGAGTAGCATTGCCTTTACAGTACATCCCACAAGCCTTTGCAGAAGATGTTGTCCTTTTCTGGATTTTTTCACCCATATGCTATATCTATCCATTTTCTATAGTGCTTATCCTTATCTGGGTTGCAAGGAGCCTGGTGTCCTAGGTACAAGTAGCTATCATAGACACAATCACACACAATTACACACTCATTCAAACACTATAGAAAATTTAAGGATGCCAATCAGCATGCAACTGCATGTCTTTGGACTGAGGAGGAAACCAGAGAACCCAGTAAATAACCCTGAAGCATGAGGAGAACATGCAAAAATGGGAATCATATCCTCAGCCCCAGAGATGCAAGGTAAACTTTCTAACCACTAACACACCATGTGCCCCATATGCTACATTTCACTATATAATACAATGGAATAGTTACTATAAGAGTAAGAGCACCATGGTTTCAGATTTGATAATGATGGCAAATAATAATAATTTACATAAGAAGTTAAATTTAATTCTTAATGGGTATGGAATAAAATACAATCCATTTCCCTACCCTTGATTGCCCATATTCTATACAAAAAAATCCCATGTGATTAGTCTGAAACAGTTACAGTATAAAAATTTAATTACAAATGACTAATTACTTTTTGAACTAATCTAAACGTGCAAGCATAATAGAATTAGTCTAAATACTGTGTGTCAGGGATATTCAGTGGTGACAGATGCGAATGCAGACCTTTATTGTGCAAGGTGTGAAAAAAACAGCCAATGCGGTGACCACACACAAATTAGCACACACAGAGAGAGAGAGAGAGAGAGAGAGAGAGAGAGAGAGAGAGAGAGAGAGAGAGAGAGAGAGAGAGAGAGAGAGAGAGAGAGAGACTGTAGGCATAAGACTATGCCAGGCACAGCAACAAACAAACATGACACTAAAAGAAACAAGACGATGAGGTACAAGGAAACCAGAACATAAATATGGGTGATGATTAGGTGAAACACAAAAGATGTGTGTTATAGACACACTGACCATGTCCTACTCTGTAATTGATAAATAATTTACATTGATTCACAGTGAGATATTCAGATAATGGAACTTAAGGCCAAGGGTAAGAGTAAGAGCCATGGGTATAGCAAGCAAGGTAAAATGTGGGACTCAGTAATTTCTGCTTATTGTTTCATCCTGGGCAAACATCTAAGAATATTTTCTGTCTTAAGCAAAGACTAAACAGTTAAGAGGTCTGTAAAATGAAACTCGTTCGTTTTTGTGGATTTCTTTTGAATTTGACTGCAGCTTCATTTTGTGTAGGAAACAAACACTAATTGTAATGATTGGATGAAATTAACCACGATATGAATTAACTACAACAAGTCATTATTAGATTAGATCAAGATGAATTTTATTACAAGAGAATCATAATTAGAAAAGTCTGTTGATCTGTGAGCAAATGCTATCTGTTAACACATTAAACAAATTATGCGATAGAACACTGTAAAGTTGATGTATACCGGTGTTGTGTAAGCTAGGGGTTTCTTTCATTGCTTCCAAATTGCCCTGCTGTTATATTGGTTGGGTCATTCTATTTGTCACACACAGACACATACACACACACACAGACACACACACACACACACACACACACACACACACACACACACACACACACACACACCAGCATCCTGTCAGGGGTGACTGGGACATCTCTGACTCATTTAATCATACTATCACTCACTCAATCACCCTCTAACACACACACACACACACACACACACACACACACACACACACACACACACACACACACACACACACACACACACACACACACACACACACATGCAAGCCAAGCAGGCAGTATCATAAGTATATTTTTCTATCTATACACTTATTTGGATCTTTCTATCACCTTCTGTTCTCTCAGGACATCATTTGCTTTACACAATAAACACACACACACACACACACACACACACACACACACACACACACACACACACACACACACACACACACACACACACACACACACACACACACACACACACACAATTTTGTTTTACTTTATGCTTGTGAGGACCATTCAGTGGCATAATACAAAGAGCTTAATAACCTTAATACCAGTAACAAATCTGTGTTTAAAACACATAACAAAATACATTCTCCCCAAGATATAAACACACACACACACACACACACACACACACACACACACACACACACACACACACACACACACTACAGACAGTACACTTCTGTCTATATTTAGAGTGCTAATTAACTCTGTTCTTCCTTCCACTGGGACTTCCTGCTGATCTCTCCTGTTTGTCACTTCTAGGCCTCCTTACTTTCAATCAGTGTGTTTTTTTTCTCTTTTTCCCCATATCCCTCACTCGCTGCCAGAATCTCAGTTTTGTTTAAAGGTTTGTGAGCCTTTGTGTTTAAATAAACTCTAATAGGAATTAATAAGCATTCTGAGTCGATCTGAGGACTTTTACACAAGGGTGTGAGGGCAGTTTGATGAGTGGTTGCTAGGCAATGGTGTCACTGCCATCTGTTGACTTCTTGGTACATGGTGAACCCCACCTCTGTAGTGTTGGTTTATGTCAGTATGGGGAGAGTGCAGGGTTTATTCATGTTCTCTTTGTTTTTCATAGAACACAGAAATACACAGAAATAGACACACACATAGAAACACTTTATCCTAAGCGTCCCTACATTTTATGATTTAACAGACAAAGGTAATTTAATTTAGTGGAAAAAATATATATAAATGAAAATGTTTCAATGTAATAAAATTGAATAATTAAATGTTTTGAATTTAATGTGAAAAAGATCGACAAAATTAATCATTAAACAAATGAACACGACTAATATAATGCATCTTTGGCCACGAAATGCTTTCAGACATGCTGTGAGAGGAGAAGAAGAGCCACACTGGGGGTGGAGAGATTGTGTGGGTGGGAAAGAGATAGGGACAGAGAAGGAGAGAGAGATGACAAGTGGGTGGCGGGAGAAGAAAATGAAAGTAAGAGAGAGAGAGAGAGAGAGAGAGAGAGAAAGAGAGAGTTGGGTCAAAGTTCTGTATAGGTTTACTGTCAATATTGCTATTAATGTATGTTAAGAAGATAAATGAATGATTTAACAAACAATTTATTGAATAAACATTTTTTATCTGGACAATAGAAATATTTCTAGCAGCCTGTAGCCTCCTAATGTCCTGGGATTCATTGGGATTCATTGATAAATCCACACACTGCTCCACACTCTCCTCACTGTTATGACTTAAGTATTGCTTAATTATTTTAATGTGATCTCAGTGATCTTGAACCTGGCTTGATTGCTGGTGCCAGATGGACAGGACTGAGTGTTTCTACACCTGCTGATCTACTGGGATTTCCGTGCACAAGAGTCTCTAGAGATTACTTGGAATGGCACAATTCTAACAAAAGAAAAAATATCCAGTGAGCATCAGTTTTGCAAAAGTAAACACTTTGTTGATGAGCGAGTTCAACAGAGAAAGATCAGACTTACAGAAGGCCACAGTAACAGATAACCACTCAGTACAATTGTGTTGAACAGAAAAGCATCTCAGCACAACACATCAAACCTTAATGCAATTAGGCTACAACAGCAGACGTCAAGGCTGCAGTGGAAACAGACTCACTATCCTTAAACACATAGTCTGGAAAATTTAGACTTTTTTGCTGAATCTTAATTTCTGCTGAGGCACACAGAAGGAAGGGTCAGACTTTGGCACTAACACTCCAGGCTGCTTGAGATGGTATAAAAAATGTTCTTGGCACACATTGATCTGGTCAATACCAATTTCATATTGTTGCTGGCCATATCCATCCCTTAATGGCCACAATTTGCCATTAACTTGTTATGTCTACCTGCAAGATAATGTCACAAAGCAAAGTAAATCAAATATACCTCCTACAGGTACCTGGAGCATCACCTTAATGCAGTTTTGTCTACAAGATGCCTTCATAGTAAGTACTAAGGAGTTAAAGCAGTTTTGGAAGAATGGATGTACTGCCTAGAATTAGCAGAAGACACCATCTCATCCTCACAACCCACCAAAACCTATGCATATCGGGCTTTCTTTTTTTCTGTTGTTTAAGTTTACTCTTAAAAACAGACAAGATCAAGGAATTCATAAAAAAAAACATTGAATTCAATATGGAGCATCCTTCTAACAACTTGCCTCGTAGTACCCATCTAATCTGATTTATGTCATGAACTAATTGTGTCAACTGGACAAACCTTTCGTGCCTCAGTCCATGAGGTACAGGACTATCTCACTGTAAATAAAAAATTCTGGTGGCCCCCCTCGGTTGTGATATCAACAAATAAACCACAAATTACACCAACAAATGATCAGATCATTTGTTGTCCAAACCAAAAAGATTTACCACTATACTTAATGTGACTGACAGTGTCTCAAAACCATGTTGCAGCAGAGATGAGCAGAGTTCCTGCAGGTCTATAGATATTATGGAATCCTAGTCTACATCATTGCCAAGAACAGAATGCATTTTATAGCAGTCTTCTCCAAATAAATATTTGAAATTCAGAATCAAGAAGCTGGAAAATTCCTAAAATCATATTGTTCTAATAACCAGTTTGAATTAAATCATTGCAGAAAAATGTGAAGAATATGTGTATCCTAGAACTCCCAATTATTTAATGGTTGAAAATGGTCAAAAGCCAGAAAAAGTCCTAGGCAGCAGCCCAAATTCATCTACACAAAGTGGTCCCAAGCTGAGACGTGATGCAGGCCTGACACAATTCATCTGGTTGTTCTCTACTGAGGCTTCCCTTGTAAAAGTGTACTGGTTAATACAAGTATAATGTTTGGTTGGTCCTTTAAATATATTTAAATCAAACTTTTTAACTTTCCAAACTTTTCAAAAATTTAAATTCACCTGGAGTTAAAGCAATTATGCATCAGTACTCAAATCTGTGACTTCTTCCGTTCAGAGTCAAAAAAACAAAGCTGACCCACCTCCAAAGCTTGAGCTCAAGGATGAATAAGGTTAATGAATATATGGCTCTGACACTAAGATTACTTGAATTCAAGTGATGAGGCTGTTGTATGCATCTCTTATTGTAGATTATCCTATTCTATCCTTTTAGCCACCTGCCACACTGGTTCCCCTGGATAAGAGTGGAAAACTGTCTTCCACACCAATAGGGGGCACTATGAATACGTTTTGATGCCGTACAACCTAACTAACGCGACCGCAGTGCTCCAAGTGTTTAGGGATCTAATCAACTGTTGGTCATTAGTTTACATAAAACGATATACTTATTAACAATGTTATCGTATTTACTTCAGTGGACCCAACATAAAGGGGGAGAAATGTGAGTTGTAGTAAATGAGTGGCCGTTATGCTCCACAGTCGAAGAACTCCTGCAGGGCAAACGGAAGAGTCTACACTGGACAGAAGCCACCAGGACCGCCTTCGAAAAGCTCAACCAAAGTTTCACGACAGCACTCATTCTAAAGAATCTAGATCCCAGTCTGGAGTAAAGATGTTGGAACCACTGCCAACGCCACAATGCCCCTGGTCTCACCTTGCTATGTACTTTATCACAGACTTTCCCAGTTGCAATGGAAAAAGTGATTTCAGTTATCATTGACCGATTCTCCAAAGCATGCAGGTTGGTCCCCCTGAAGGGTCTGCCTACAGCCTTGAAGACAGCCAAAACCTTATTTCAGCAGGTTTTCCTCACCTACAGCATCCCAGATTGCATTGTCTTGGGAGGTGGTCCACATTTTTGGAAAGCGTCCTGTGAGAAGCTGCACACAGAGCCACATCCACCTCTGAACATCTAGAAATCCACAGCCTATGTAGATTGCACACTTCTGGACTCCAGACATGGGCGCAACTTCAATATCTCAATGATTGGGAGGGATAGAACCCAGAGGAGCAAATATTTGGTAAATGCTAATGACATCCTTAACCCAGCTCTTACCAATGAGTTCCACAAAGCACAGCAAGATGACCCTGCAAGAAAATACAAGAGGTGTTCCTAGAGGTGGGGTTCTGTAACATCTCAACATGTGACGCCCCTAATTCACCAAAGGGAGTCTGATTCCAGGTCGAGGTCACTTCTGGTTTGCATTAAATTGTCTTTGATATGTGTATATGTGTACATATATGTGTACTGTAGTACTTGTCTACTGAGCCATTCATTCGTTCATTGTAGCTGATTCTACGTGTTTTTTCCTCTGCATTGTTTTCTCATTTTCTGTGTTTCTCTGCTCTTGTGTTTTGGACTTGTTTGTCTCCACTGACTGCTTATTTTCAGTTTTGATTCTGTTCTCAGACAGTGCTTTGACCACACCCTGATCATCTGTCTATTAACGTATATTTCAGATCTCCGGCAAACACTGTAAATCTTGGTTTACAGCTGTTACTGTAGGAATCTAGATTTCCTGCATAGCAAATTATATTTAAAAAAAAACATCATGACACGTCCTCTAAAATCGCAAGCGTCATAAGCTTCCTAAACATTTCCTAGAGTTTCTAATACTGTCTAAAAGTGTTTAAAATTGTTCAGCTGTCTTAAACTGTTGTGGTAGTATTTAAAGGCAAATCACCACTGCACACACTCAAGTTTATAAATAGTTATGATACTGTTATTTGCACTTAATATGGAGGCTTGGTATTGTTGCACACTCATAATTCACTTAATTACCTTCCATTAAAATGCCATCAGTGTTTCTTGCTAGTTTGGTATCATTTACTGTTTGGGATTGTGAGATGCAATTAAGCTTCACTCACTGAAACATTCCTGTCATCCCAGAGGACACAGCCTGGTCCACCACGATCCTCATTATATATATATATATATATATATATATATATATATATATATATATATATATATATATATATATATATATATATATATTCTTACATATGTGCATCCTTTCTGAGTGTAGGATTTCACAGAGCAGCAGTGAGAGAGATTTTTAGGAGGCACATTTGAATGGGGAGTAGAGGCTGAAGCTGAGGAACTCAACAGGTGTTAATTATTTAATGTTGGGGTGTTTATATTACACTGAACTGACAAGAATTGAAAGTAATAATAAAATTACATGCATAAGTGGAGGTGTAGTTGTAAGAAGTAAAATGCCCTGCAGGTGATGAACAAGGATGTAGTTAAATCTTTTGCATCAAGTCATTTACTGTATGTGTGTAGGTCTACAATGTTTCTGATTAAAACCCGGATGCTATAAAACTGTTTAAACTGATTAAAAAATAAAATCTTTGGTGGCTATTATATGTGTCAGTGTACTTATTGGTGTTTTGTGGATGATCAGGCAAGGTCAGAAAGCATAGATGTTTACCTATATCCTAAACGGTCTTATTGATTTTATGGTAATTAAGGTTGCATGAGTAGAATTAATTTGGTGTTCTTTTTTTTCAAGTGCAGTACACACACACAGACACACACACACTCGCGTGCACACGCACACACACACCCCCACACACACAAACAAACCTCAACCACAAACACATCCAGACTCCTAAACACCTGAATCATCTGACGTGTTACCAGGGTAAAGTCTTTTAATGAACATGTATCAGTTCTTGTTAAGGTATTATCTTGTTTTCACAGATTTTGCAAAACCATAAAGGGTTTTAATATCACCCAACCTAATTAATCTACAATGGAAGGTGTAATTTAGAGAGGAACACTGCATCAGTTCAAATTAATTCAGGAAGAGCAGCATGCCATAAAACAAAGAGCTCATTGATTGTTACACATGAAGCCAGATGGACTTACATGCAATGTGTCTTTATTAGAGGTTACTCTCTCTCTCTCTCTCTCTCTCTCTCTCTCTCTCTCTCTCTCTCTCTCTCTCTCTCTCTCACACACACACACACACACACACACACACACACACACACACACACACACACACACACACACACACACACACACACACAAGATCACTATATGACTTTTTTCTAATTATGTCTAGGAGTGCAGCATGTGGTGAAGAGCAATTACCTGTAGATGTATGAGTGATTGCTGCCCCACTACACTGTGTGTGTGACACACAAAGTGTTTGTAAATCTAACACTATTTACATATCATGATTGTAAGGAGTAATTATGTGAGTTATCATATCCTTTCTGTTATCTCAAATCAGTCTGGTCATTCTTCTCTAACCTTTATCATTAACAATGTTTAGTCCTCACTTTCAAGACAGTTGTGCATGAAGTGGTAGGAAACCATAAAACCCAACAAGAACAGAGACGATTGGGGTATTTACAAAACTCAATACAGATTGAGCTCAATGGAGATGATAATATGGTGCGAGGATCAATTTTTAACAAAGTTTTATTAGGTTTAATTTATGAATATTAAAAACAACAACACTGGATTAGCACCTAAAGGAAACTGGAAAAACATAAGGATATATCAACATGCTGCTTATATAATGTGGATTTTCTGACAGTGAAGTTGCAGAAACCCCTGAGGCTTTGACAGTGATCATGAACTCATCACTCATCATTTCAATCCCAGTTTTGAGACTGGACACTATTCCAAAATGATAAATGTTAATATATGTCGCTCAGGCAAGATTAACGTTCAAATGAATCATATTCTAGGTTTACGATATGCTTATTACACTGAGTGCCTATATAGTTATGTGTTTCCTTTAATGTGTAGCATTATTGTGAACAGATGAATCTGTGCATCTCAGAGTTTCACTGTATTTAAAAATCCAAGATCAAGATTACTATTATTATCCCAAATAGTGTACTCTTAACTTTTAACCATAAAAGGTCCTATAAGAATGAAAGAATAAGAGAATAAGCAGAATATTCTAAGCACAAATAGCACAAAATGGTCAATATAATTACTGTACCATCTGGACAATCGTCCTCAAGGAAAAAATAAAAGCGAGAGATACTGTAGTGAGAAAGTAAAGGACTATGTGTGAATAAATGTTCTGACCATAGCAGATGTTGCACCGTGCGAACAAATAAATAAAGTCCAACAGGAGACTGACAACCGTGATATCACACCCTCTTTAGGCCTGCGCACTCACACAGGTCTTTCAGCTCCCTCTTGACACATTACTTTATACACCCAACCTTTTGCTACAGATATACTGTATACAGTATGTGTGAAGTAATGACATCATCATTCAATTTTGTTTTTGACCTTTTGTTCATTCTCCTCCAGTCCTCTTTGTCTTGCTCTTGCTCTTTAACACTTTCTTTGTTCTGTCTATTCAGTCTAAAACAGACTTCACCTCAGCTCAAAGTGTTTCATAAATTTTGATGTGATAGAAAGAAAAAACACATCAGTCAAAATACAGAAAACACTTTCACTACCCAAGGCAGTTGTAGCTAGCACTGATGAAAGCGCTGAGAACCCGTATTTATTTATGGAAAAGACCAGATGGTGGCAGATGCTAAAAAAATCTTTTTTTTTTTTTTTTTTTTTTTTTGCTGTTGCAAAAAAAAGAAAAAACTGTGTAACGGTTGTGCTTCTTTCTTTGTCTACAACACATCTGTGTTTTAGATACATGTGGAATAAATCATCTGCGGGTACTGTACACCCTTCTGCACAAAAGCTCATTGTTTGTCCCACTGGGTCCGTACTTTCATGTTTTATGACCTTCTGTCAGTGATGTCTGAATGTTCTAGATGACCTGATACACAGACTTAAAACGCAGTATGCTAATGTAAATCCGATCTCTCCTACAGAGACCAAGCCAATCAATGACTTAGTAAAAAAGACTACAATACTTCTATAATTCACAGCTCCTGTGATCTAAGTGTAAGGACTTGATAAAACGTAATAAGACTTGCTATTTTAAGGTTCTTAACAGTCTGGCAGTCTGAATCGTGCTGTGATAATCAAGTGCAAATTGCTTTAGTAGGAACCAAGAGAGTTTCACTCGAATTCATTGATACTGCATTTATCTCATTCGGTTTAACACTGTAACACACTCTGTAGAGCAAAAAAAATAAAAAATACAATACAGTTTAGTGACACAAACACACACACACACACACACACACACACACACACACACACACACACACACACACACACACACACATATACAGTAAATGATCACTATATGACTTACCTCTAATTATATCTAGGAGTGTGTGTGTTTGTGTGATATTATATGATACCATATGGTGCTTATGGGGAATATTTAAACAAAAGGTGTTACTAAAAAGGAAAGCTACTGGCTCTAGGCAATATCTATTCTGGCTCAGTGCTTAGTTTACAATTACATTAATGAACTGAAAATAACTGTAGTGGACCTCGTACCAGATTTAGAAAATTCACAGTTCTGTGAAGTCAGCTTCTAGAATTAGCACCAGCTGATCCACACAATTAACAAAATGTTCGGGCTCTTGGATGTTTCACTATTCTCTTTACGCACCCAGGCACAGGCAAATCTCCTTGTGAGAAGCTTCTGTTGAGACAGTTATTAATGAAGCTGAATCATTTTATACCTACATGTCCTCAGAATCTTTCTTTTGGTCGGTTCCTTTGTTTGTTCTTCATCAAAGCTGTCAGATACACACTGCTGTGGGAATACTTGCTCCCCATCAAGATATAAAGACATGACCACACACACACACACACACACACACCCCCCACACACACACACACAGTCACACTCATTAGAAGTCATGGCTATCGGCATTAAAGATTTAAGTTCTCATTTAGCTGATGATTACATGGAGGAGGAGACAAAGAACTAGGTAATAGAGAACAAATGATCTTTTTTGTTTTGTTCCTCTCCTTTCGTCTAAATTAAAAATTAATGTCTTGAAGCAATGAAGCAATGCTCTACTGAGACCTTGTTCCTGATCTCTCTGCCTCTTTATCCACGGTCTCTGTGCCTCTTCATCCTCTCTGTTCTCTATCACTTCTGTTTCCTCTGCACAAGTCATGGCAGCTCCTACAACACGCTGTGCTCACACCATTATAGGTTGTCCTCATTGTCATCAATGATAAAAAGAGAAGTAACAAACAGTAGATGCCAAATCCAAAAAATCCAAACCTGAAGTGATTTTGAACCTGAATTATGCATAATTAATTATGCAGTCATCTGATTTTAAGTAAGAAAGCAAATTAAAGTAAGCATACTTTTTTCCCCCTAAGCTGTTTATTCATGACGACAATTTTCGATGGTACGGACACATTTAATTTTGCATATACTGTACATTTTTTAAATATACATTTATAGACTTTAATACTTGAATAATATTTTTAAAGAATATATATTTCAGTTCAGTATCATTCATGCTGAAACCCTTCTTCTTCTGGGCTGACGGGCACAATGCATGTGTGAAAATATATGCGCATGGATTTCCACTCGTGAAAATACACACACACACACACACACACACACACACACACACACACACACACACACACACACACACACACACACACACACACCCTAAATAGTATTAGTGTGTTCATATTTTCTTCTTGGGCAGTGTCCCAAATCCTTGACATGTCAGTGCGGTAGAAGAAGTGTGACCAAATACATCAGTGTTTATTGGTTATGCCTGCCACGTTTTACTATACAGTGTTATTGTACCCCTTTAGGGCTTAGCAGCTCAAAGGTGCCCTCTGCAGCTGGGATTTGCATTCAGTCTGCCAGCTCTACCATGTTGTTTCAAGGTTCTGGAGTCTCTGGGACCACCCTTAGATACATTCATGTTAAGAGTGATGGATCTTAATGTCCAGCTTTACCACATTGCTATGCAGCATACAAAGCAGTCTGCTTTTAGTCTTCAGATTCTAGAAGTTTGCATACTCTGCTGAGCGCTCTGAAGCCTTGAGAGAGCATTAGGAAATAAGGAAGAAATTCTTAAAAGAGAATCACATTTTTTTTTCTTCTCATTTTAAAAAGAACCAAAGGGGATCAGCAAACTGAAATATGTTGACTGGAAACAAAATAGGCTTCATGAATGTATCTTTGCTGAGCTTCTGAAGAAATCCTATATTTGCAACCTCATACTTTCTCTTGCAAGGCTTAAGGGGGAATATAGACTTCCAGGGCTTTCAGGGGTTGGCTTGTAGAGCCAGGGCCATCACTAGTGATTTATGGATAAAGGATTGTGCCTTTATGATGGGTATGATCCCCAGGAGAATTCTTTAACCGACTCCAAAATGTATGTTCATCATGAATTGTTAAAGTATGAATAGACAAAATATGCTTTATGGTCAAGATTTATTTAGGTTTGTGTGTAAATAAGACCTAAATGTTATCTATCCACTTCCATCAGTCCTACTTTAATTTTTCTAAATAACACAGTTTATGGATTTCTATATTAGGAAGATACAATTATCACAAAAAAAATCATTGTTTAATGAATTTAATTTTGTTAGTATGAGCAATAAGGACACATCAAATTCAGTGTAAAACAATTCCCACTCACGTTCTTCTTGACCACTAAACCTCCAAGAGACCTGCTCCTTCAGCCCTGTCAGCCTTTTACTCGCCTTCCTATGTTTAGTAACTCCAGGTTAATTAAGAATCATGCATGTCAGAGCATATATCAGTAATCATGGTGACACCATGACAAAGAGGGTGTTACATACTTAAATAGTTTTGTAGTTTTATTTGAGCACTCAGGTGTCAGTTCAGATGTTTCACTGTGAGATGATTTTACCTCTACTGGGATAAACATATAAAGAGTTTTAGTGTTTCAAGATAAATGCCGCCGTAAGTGTTTTGTCTGTGACACTATTGGACCTAGTTGGCTAGATAAAAACAGAAATATAAAGCCCAGAGTGTCTCCTTTTTTATGAGTCGTTAAACACCACTGGAGTCTGACATGACAAAGAAATTCAATACTAAAACAAGCAGATATTATTCTTATTCTTAGAATTCTATTCCTTATTACCTTCACTTAAGTACGATGTGGTGCAACAAAATTTTACATCACATATTCCCTTTCTAAACATGTTCATCATCATATCTGAATTTATCAAATCTATTGTATCCATCCTGAACAGAGTTCAATATTTCCATTTAATGTAAAACGTCTATACATTAACGTGCATGTCTCAGACCTGTCTGGTGTATAACAGGATTGCACTACAGTTACAGAGGATTCATTCTTCTAGTGCTGAAAACATCGCTAGTAAACGTCCATGGCTGTTTATATTTTGTACAGTAAATTCTGATTTTTCTCATTTTGGAAAAGTAGCTCCTTTGTATTTAGCTATTTTATAAAATTAGCATTTAGTTTAGCTAATTGTTTGGTGTAAAAACAGATCATTTAATTCAAGTAACTTCTATCTTGCAATGATACATTTGGACTGTAGCATCTCCAGCTCTGTGTGTGTGTGTGTGTGTGTGTGTGTGTGTGTGTGTGTGTGTGTGTGTGTGTGTGTGTGTGTGTGTGTGTGTGTCTGTGTGTGTGTGTGTGTGTGTGTGTGTGTGTGTGTGTGTGTGTGTGTGTGTGTGTGTGTGTGTGTGTGTGTGTGTGTGTGTAAAGAAAAGAGTAAAGAAGAAATACTGAAGGAACAGGAAGGAAGAGCCTAGACATTCACAAAACTTATCAGACAAATATTCATTTTGTGTGGTTCTTTTTAGGAAAAATTTCATATGGCTCGATTCAATCAGGTCATAAGTGCATCGTCCATCACTGCCACACCCAGAGACACGGTGTCCTTCTGGAGCCGTTGCCTGGCGACGGGGGCTGATTGAGTTTCGTCGGATGTGTGTTTGTGTGTGTTACTATGGTGTAAACTTAAAATTGAAAACTTAATAATTGTTTAAGCTAATAAATGTCTAGAAATACCGACTGATACACTAAACATCACACAGTTCTATCTTGAATATAAGTATGATTAGAGTTACATACTGTACCTACATTTTAAAATGTGTGTGTTTGTGTGTGGGGGTTGGTAGGTAAAGTTCAATGTGTTCTCCCCACTGTGATGCAATGATATGAGTGTTAATAATCCTAATCCAATCTGACAGACAATAAAAGGTTCTCCCGAACTCCCAGGGTCTTTACACCTGAAGGAGTCTCTCCATCTCTCTCTTCCGTTTCTCTCTCACACATGCACGCATAGGTACACATAGCAGTCGAGAGTGATGCTGAAGGCTATGTAAGAACTTCTTTTCAAAGCAAAATATAGATAAAGATGGATTGACATTTAGATACGCTGATTAATTTATATTGTAAATAATTCCGATTTTTTTTAACTATCCTCACATTCAAATTTATAGCAATCATTCATTGAAACCATGAGAGTTGATTTAATAGCTGATTTAGTAGTTTTTTATCTTCGTATATAATACAGCTCTGCTTTCACTTAATTTTCTAACCTCTTATATCATAGTCTTTAGTAGTTCTCTCTCTGGCATGATTGCATGGTCTGTCACTACCACACGAGAAGACGCAGTATTCTTCTGTATCCTCCTTCCATTTAGTTTCATGACAGATTTGAAATACACAAAATACCCCAAGCATGTTTATGAATTATGAATAGTGAACCATGTTTGATTATTTTCATTCGCCTTTTGGGCATATTCATTTCATTCTCCAGTTTGTACCTTCATGTTGATGTTTATTTATTCATGTATTAATACTGTATTTCATAAGACTAATAAATCTAATAGGCAGATGTGTTGATGGCTGTATGTTTATTAGTGTCTAAGACGTCTAAGAGAAAAGGTGAAGATATAAATTTCATTAATATTCTTTACATGCATGATGTAGATGGTTATACATGGATGTACATGGTTTGGCTTTACTTCCTAATGCAACAGGTGATTTTGTTTATAAATATGATTCATTGTGTGATTGAAATTGCTTTTATTTCTCACTTTTTTTTTTAAATTCATTTAATGCATTCAATGCATTTAATTTGTCAAGTTTCAAAGATTAGACAAACTGTTGTTGTTTACAAAAATTTATTCATACAAATCTTACAACACCTTATTTTTGACATTTTTTTTTTTTTTTTACTGGTGATCTCTTTTGTGGTTCCCATTTTTTTTTTTTTTAGAATCTACTATTTATCTACACAAGAAATACGTTTGTTTATTTAAGATTCATCTAAAGTAAGGCTTCAGGCGCTTTCAGACGTTACACACAGGATGAATTTCAGTGTGAGTGTCCTATGATTTCTACTCTGCTATCAAATACACACTATGCATAGTGAAGCTAAGACAAAGAACAGGAAATGGTGCAGGAGGTCAAACAAAATAGAGTGGGCCAGGTGACCACTGAATGAAAGTTATGTGATCCAGTGAAATGGAAAGAGTGTGAGCAGGTGATGTGCAGCATTGGAGGGCCACTAACGTGCCATCTGAGATTGGTGGCCATTTTTAAAGTCGAAGCAAAGGCACCCGAGCTGCAAGCTGCCCTCCTGCGTCACAAAGCCTGCAGGAGAATGCATAATTAAACAAACATTGATTTCACACTCACACCCTCTCTCTTACACTTTCACACATACATTCACTGCAGTTTTGAGTAGGTGTGTTTTAAGCAGCTCCCCCCAAGCCCCCACCCATCATCCTTTACTAACACTGCAATTTTAGTTAATTCATTCTCATCCTGTTGTACACATAAACAACATCAGCAAACTGATTGTAATATGGTTACATTTAAGACTGTACATAGGCTCATACAGCTGTGAAATCCTAATTAATACTATTTGCATTTGCAACAAAAGAGAGACGTTACACTAAAAGTACCCAGAAGTCCCAAATCACGTCTCCACACAAAGCAATAGGATGAAAACAGGGAGAGATGAATATGGAAAACACAGATACTGTAACTGGCATTAACAAGAGCAGATTTCAGGGCCAGTTTTTGTCAGAAGGAGAGACTTTAATCTGTAATTCTGTAGATGCCCAGTGTGTTTTTGCAACAGAAGAAAAAAATGAGTTCAAATACAGAATAGAAGAATAGGAAAAAAATAAAAGAAATCCCAGATCGAATTTTCCACCACCAAAAAATTCAGGAGAAACATTTTACACACATACACATACTCCATCACTATAACAGCTGAACTGTATGCTTGTAATAAATAAGTAAACACATTCACAAGCTCCCACTCGCAAGACAGAAAGGTGAGGTATAACAGCTTGGAAAATAGTAGATCAGGTGCTTGGATATTCTTTTACAGAAATAGGAAAGGTTGTGTAGTGGCTCATATCTGAGGAGTCCTAAAGTACTCTACTGTGTTCTGGAGAGTGTGTCATATTTACTTCATGAAAGGAACCCAAGAGCTATTTTCAGAGCAATCTTCTGAAGTGAGAATATACCAAGGTGTGAAAATTAATGTGCTTATCAAGTACAGTGTGAACAGGTGAGAAAGGAAAGGACTTGGCTCATGAAATTTAAGTTCTAGATGACAGAAGGGGAGAACGTCACGGGAGAAAGAAGGAAGAGTGAGAGGCACTTTTCCAAAAAGTAAAGGGCTAAGGTACGGACCAGAGCCACAAAGCCACTCACCAGGAGCCTCAGCCAGTTGCTCATAAATGCCTCAAACTCATCCCCATCCGGGAGCTCCCCAATGTCTATGCCTTGTAGAAATTGGTGCAAATCTAAGTCTTCAGGGCTGTTGTAAATAAAGAAGACTTCACGCTTAATTTCACGTTCCAGCAAATAAAGAAGAGAGGTAACATTCAGTGCAATGATTGTCTTTAAGACAAATTTATTTACTCATACTCATAATGGTAGATTGATATATTTAAAAGACAAAATATCGGAAGCATACCCTTTAAGTGCACATACACTTTGTTAAGGTCTAAAAAATAAATAAGGAAATATAGACTATATTTGGTCAGACTTAACGATTGGTCCACATAGTAGTGTTGTGCGCTCTCAAGTGCTCCAATACAAAAAAGAAAAGGAAAAGAAAAAGAAAGAAACAGTGTCATTATCAAAATATTCATTTCAACGTCTTTACTTCATACATAAAGTACATGTTTGAAAGAAACAGAGGTCGCACTCTTCAACTCAACACTCTTGACTGACCCGGGACAGCACAGAACAAGGTGGATTAAGCGGCTGTGGGGTTTTTTGTGTGTTTTGAAAGCACTAAAAATAGGTGAATCGTCGTCCTTTGGTTCTAACTCTCTGTCTGTACCTTTTGCCGAGGACCGCGGCCAGATATTTCCGCACGGCCATTTGCTTCCGGTAGCGGCTGTAGCTGTCAGTGAACACGCCGTCCGAGTGGCGCTTAGCCAGTGTGTCTGCCTCATCCATAGCGCTGCCTCCTCTAATAGAGAGAGAGAGAAAGAGAGAGAGAGAGAGAGAGAGAGAGAGAGAGAGACCCGAATCAACATATTTAATTAGTGATAATGAAACGAATAATATAACAAAAATTGAAACAGGATGAAACTTGTTTTTGTGTATGTTGATCTTGTCTGAGCAGCTACACTCTACACCATACCCCCTACACCATAGACCATACACCCTACACCATACCCCCTACACCATACCCCCTACATTCTACACCCTACACCATATACCATACACCCTACACCCTACACCATACACCCTACACCATACACCCGATGCCATAAACACCTTTTATGTAAACAGGCATCAAGGACCGCATACTAAAAACTTGTTGATTTGTTGTTTGTTGGTTGTACTACTATAGTATTCAGCTTCTAACATAATAACATAACTAATAAATAGATTGCTGCTGGGGGGCAGAGCATCAAGGTACACAGGGACAGATAGAAAACATTGAAACATGAAATGGCGGTGTGAGCATCTGAAAAAAAGACAAAGTAAAAAAGAAAAAAGATCAAATAGTACAAATAAGTGTGCTGAGAGAGAGAGAGAGAGAGAGAGAGAGAGAGAGAGAGAGAGAGAGAGAGAGAGAGAGAGAGAAAATTGGGGGGGTAGAGAGAGAGAAGGGGGAGAGAGCGTGACAGAGAGACAGAGATGCGCTTACCCTACGCGTTTTGCCATCAGAGAATGCAGGTATTTCCGGGCTGATAACTGACCCAACGCTTGCCTGTAGGCTTTATTAAACATCCCGTCTGCATGTCTTTCCGTTCTACGATGACAAAAAGCCAAACATTCACATCATCAGATTCCTTGCATGGCGAGATCAACATGCTGGACCACAATGACTTAATCATACTTTTACAAAACCAAGACAAAGCTCTTTTACAATTCTGTGTTCAATTTTGTGAACACGTTTTGTTCAATTCATTTACCACACATTCAGAGTGTTTAACAACCTGTTTAATTTAACTAGATCTACAACCTCCTGACACAAAACCCACATTTCTATCTCACACCGGTCAACAAAACATTTGTGGCAATACTGTACTTTAGGACAAGACAGATAATGTTTAAATGCATGTAAGAAAGTGAAAAGTCTGTTAAAACTTCACCTTTTTTCTGGAGGAGAAATGATCTCGTAGACATCATCTGTCCCTGATGGGGAGCTTCTGAGTGCGATCTGCTCTGAGTCAAAAGCCATGTCTGCTAATGAAGTGCCATCTTCATCGTAAGCTGCAGTCTCCAGTCTGTAATAAACAACATGGCATTAGAGGATGCTGCTTTTACATTAAACAGTTTTCCTTTTTTGCATATAGAATTAATCTGATATGAAACACATCTATGTGTGGCTCAGGATGGGAAGACCAAGCGATTCTGTCACGCTATAAAAAAAACTGACAATGATGATTAATAAACTTAAGCCTCTGAAATGTCTAGGTGTTACATCCCACAATTCCCATACAGGGCTTTGTTGCATTCTAAATTTATTCACTACAATATTACAGTATTAAATTAAACTCTATACATTTACATAATATATCTATTTATACTATATATACATTTATTGTTTTAATCACAGCGTAAAACAATAAATGTATATATAGTATAAATGGATATATTTAATATAATCCTTTCAGTAGGGCACTATTTGGAACAATTCCAGCTACAAGAACCGTTTATTCCTGTTGGCATTTTTATAGGTGAGAACCAAATGAATCTCACAAAAAATATATTACTTAGACATTACGCACGCGCCATCGGTTATGGTTTTGGTCCATATTAATCTCGAAAAGTAAACGCATCAGTAAGATCCGACTTTTGTCCTTTAATTTCTGCCCTGATTCCCCACCACACTGCCCCGTTGTTCTTTGCGCACGGTCGTGTTGTTGTACCTGAGCGGAGAGGACGCACTGCACTGCACCAGGAGCGCGTAGATGAGGAAGCCCAAAGTCCCTCTGCTACCCGACATGATCATTCTGTAGGAGAAAAAAAGACCAGACCACATTATAACATTACACACATTGGCTAACATGGCGTAAAGGTGTTAAAGCAAATGTTTGAATGGTTTTAAAGAGGTTTTAAGAGAAGGATGTAAAGTTGTGTGGATAAAGCGCAGCAGGTGTCCCGGGTTCCACCGCACGGAGAGAAGAGACATGAAACAATGAAATCGAACAGATAATGGGACAGATTGCTGTTTAAATCACTACGCCTTTACAAAACCATATATTACCAATAAGTTCAAGCTAAAATATTTATTGAAATCACCATCCAACGTTTGCTGTTCATGTTTTATATATTATAAGTTTGTGGGGCTTTGACATACCTACAACGGTGAAAATTGCGGGATGCAGTCCGGTGAGGCTGCGAGATAAGATCTCTCTCTCTCTCTCTCTCTCTCTCTCTCTCGGTACTGCGCTTCCCCAATTCCTATAAAACTTAACTGTCGCGCTCCCTATTCTCTGCCCACCGGTAGCGCACAAGACTCCTAGTCTTCTAAATACTCAGAGTTCTCCCATGTGCTGGACGCTAAAAAGATTGCGTGTCGCCATCATATGTCCCACTATCACGACGGCAGCGCGAGTTTTATGTAGCTGCTGTAGCGAGGCGAGCCCTTTTTCACTCCCTGTCGACGTCACTCACCTCGTTCCACCGGGACCGACGCGCTTTCTTCGTCATTTACTTGGGCTGTACGTGTAGAAAAAGAGAGAGAAGAGCTGATTTGAGACCACGAGTGAATGCTAATATTTGTTTTTGTGTGCGTGTGTGCGTGTGTGTGTGTGTGTGTGTGTGTGTGTGTGTGTGTGCGTGTGTGCGTGAGTGTGCGTGCGTGCGTGTGTGGGGGGGGGGGAGTATTGTCTCTGGTAAGAAGGTTCAGGTAGACGCTGAATGACTCATCCTTGACATCCCAGTGTTCCGCGCTTGTACGCGGTGCTGTCCGTCTCCATGGGTCTTGAAATCGCCCCCTTTAGATTCATCAAACTAATCTGAACTTCTTAGTGATAGAAAGGCCACAATACCAGGGGGAAAGTGGACGCTGGCGTAACTGATTTTATAAACATCAGTGAATCCATGCGCGACAGTCTGTCTTTTCCAGGCAAACTTTCAGCGTTAGTTAGTTAGTTAGTTAGTTAGTTAGTTAGTTAAGCAGACTATATGGACGGAAGAAAGAAAGAAAGAAAGAAAGAAAGAAAGAAAGAAAGAAAGAAAGAAAGAAAGAAAGATGGAGTGAGTTTATTAGTGAGAATTGAGTTGAAGTAGTACATGGTCATATTTTTTACAATCTGTTTGGTGTGAATGTAGACACCAAGCTTCCTAAAGGTCTCCATACTGATGAAAGGATTTGGTTTTAATTTCCACTCTACTGCTGAGATTTTAGTGTATGAATCATCCGGCTTCTTACGTCATGCAGTAATAGCTGATGAACTTTAACTTAAGTTCTAGAATCTGGGATCTTTTTCTTCAGTTCACAAACTACACGGTGCGCAAATGACTTGACCGCGCGCGCCATCCAGTGTTTTACACTAATAAATAAATACGTTATTGAGAGTATACATGTATACTGTATATATACATGCATGCACGAGTACATCAATCATGTAGGGGAGGCATACTATTAACAATAATTATTCTTTTTCATATAGAAACCGGATGATATATTTACAGGAACCCAAGTGAGCTCTGTGTTTTTTAGCCTATTCCAATTGTCTGATAAACCTAAGCAAAATCTATAAAACATGATGCCGCACCATATCGTGTTCTACAACAATATCCCAGCTCTAGAGTCTCGTTCCTAAATCTCTGGAGAACTCTGTGAGCTGCTCTTCCCCGAAATAAAACCACACCGGTAAATAGACCAAATCTAATACTGGAGTCACCATCAATATCCCAGCGGCATGACGACCTCAAACCGGGGAAGCGGTAAACATGTCGGAGTCCCGTCATGCAACTGATAACACCATATTTACTTCATTATATTTTGATGTTTAGAATAGAGACTTTTTCCGATAGGATCTGGTTACAGCCTCAGATTAGAATACCTAAGAATTTTGTTAATGAGAGCTATTTCATGAGTGATAAGGTGGATTGATGTAATCTGTCGTAAACGGTATAGTCTCTCTCTCTCTCTCTCTCTCTCTCTCTCTCACACACACACACACACACACACACGCACACTGTCTCTCTCTCTCTCTCTCTCTCTCTCTCTCACACACACACACGCACACACTCTGTCTCTCTCTCTCACACACTCTGACTCACTCTCTCACACACTCTCTATCTCTGTCTCTCTCTCACTCTCTCACTTACTCTCTCTCTCTCTTTCTCACTTGCTCTCTCTATGCCAAGAAACTGTCAGTGCTACATGCCACAGCCAAGACAGGAAGGTTATTTACTTATTCAGAGGTCATTAGGAACTTGAACAGATACATTACATGAGTATAATAAACCCATTTAATCTTTTACTGATAGCTATTTTGTTGGAGGTGTATAAAATGAGTAGAAAATCTATGAGTAGTAGGACGTCTTTCTAAATTATGCATGTTGCTGGATTTGACTGAGCTTGGACTGAGAAATATTCCTTACTTCATGTCCAGTAATCATAATACTGGAACGTGATCTCTTTATTCGTAATCCCAACAATGCCCTATGGCATCATCACTATTTGGTTACCTACTGTAACAGACAAAACAAAGAATACAATATCAACGTGCTTGTCATTTTACAAATGATTTTTGGCTCTACTGATGTTTTGTGTCATATCCAGTCTACAAAGCATATCAAATGATCTCACTGTTAAAAACTAAAAACAATGCAACTGGTAGTTTGTATAGTATGTTAGATGGATCTGCAGAACCAAGTTTCCTTCAGGTTCCTTCAACATTGCTCTGTTAATCAACCATTTTGTAATTTTTTTTAATTATTAGAGTGCTTACAGTACTATACAGCTATATGTTGTCAGTACAGATCTTCCATCACTGCTAAAACCAAAACTTTTCAAAATATCTTGTGGTCTTAGGACACTACTGCACTTGATATTGAGAGAGATTTGCATGAAACATAACATTCAACACATTAGCTCAAATAATACCAAAGTTTGCCCTATTTTGAAAGTAATTGAGTTACTGCAGAAGTACAGAAAAAATATATCAACCGATAGCTGGTGTCTGAGATCTTTAATAGTTATGTTATGTGGACAACAATGGGTCTGAGGCCACAACAGTGCTAAAAAGGAACAAAAAAGAAACTTGTCCCCTTTTAAGTCCACTTAGAATTTGAACACTGAATTCTTGAACACCATATTCTAGTTCACTTGAACTGTGTGTGGTTTATTTACCTGGAATTATTTGCATGCTGTGGTGTTTAATGTATATAATGAACAGTATGAAGAAGCTGTTAGTGAGACCACAGGATCCCACAGCCTGGCAGCAAATTTGTTTGCCTGGCTTGTTTTTCGCTTTATTATCTAGTACCTACTGAATGGTGACAGGATATTTTGGCAATTAATCTAGAAACACAATAAAAAGGTTTATGAAACTTTATAAAAAAAAGGAACTAAAATGTTTCACACACGTTTTGACACCTTATGTACTACTTTGTGAAAACATAATTTAATTCTTATGGGCCAAGCTTTGCACACCTGCATTTGAATGGTTTCTCCCATTCCTCCCATCAGATCCTCTCTGACTCAGATTGGATGGGGAGAATCTGCAAACTGTCATCTTCCTTGCTCAGGCAGTGCAGTCCAGTATTGCCATGGCTGTTTGCTTTGGGTTGTTTACATGCTAAAAGATTAATTAGAATTTGTGTGTACCATGTAGAACATTTTCTTCAAGAACCATCCTTTTCTCAATTCTGAGTTATCATGTCTTAAGCCCTTTGCCTTACTTAAGATGGGCTTCCATCTTTGGACATTTACAGCATTTGGCAGACGCCCTTATCCAGAGGTATACAAAGTGCATAAGTGCTTAAATCTCTAACATTGAATACATTAATGCTGGCTCACTAGGTTACATACTTAAGATACCATGAGTTTAAAACATTTGTTCAAAGTTACAAAAAAAAAAAAAAGTCAAAAGGTTTTTTTTTGTTTTTTTTCAAATGCAAAAGATAGGGAAAGAAGTGCTAGTTGAAGTGTTTCCTGAATAAGTACGTCTTCAACCACCACTTGAAAATAGCCAGTGACTCAGCTGTCCGGACCTCTAGGGGAAGTCCACCACCTTGGTGCCAGCACAGAGAAGAGTCTTGTAGTATACTTGCCTCTTACCATGAGAGATGGTGGAACCAATCGAGCAGTGCTGGTAGATCGGAAGGTGAGGGGTGCAGTGGACAGACTGCCACTTTCAGCCTCTTCCTTTCTACAACCAGGGAGCCCACTGTTTAACCTCCTGACAACATTCAATGCTATGTAATGCATTTGTAATGCAAAAGTAATAATGCAAGTAATAATGCAAGTAATGGTTTTATACCTTTTCTCAGATATAAAAAATAATATTTGCATGCTTTCATTATCAAGCCAAGGAAACATTGGAAGCATATTTGTATCCTTTTACTATTATTCCTCCAGCTTTTAGCTCCAGCTCAAATGAATGAGTGTACAAAGGGTCCTATGATGGCAGACCAACCATAGTGTCTTCCTACCTGATGCCTAAGTGTTACTGTGGTAGGCTTCAGATCCACCACAATCCTGACAAGCAAAAATAATTTATTTAAGCAATATTGTGCTCACAAGAGTGCAGTTATATTGTATATAAAGAGGTAATCACAGTATGACAATGTATGTGTGTGATTGTGTTAGAGATATTGCTTTTAAACTACATTTAATATTGACAAGTAACCATTATGGCCATATCTGTGAATGGAAAGATATCCAGACAAAGCCACACCCATTGAAAGCCTGACTAGTTAATTATGGAGCTTTCATATTTGAATTCAAAATTTCTAGTTATAAAAATATGTATCCTGTGTCATGTCCACTGATGCTGCTGCTGCTAACATGGCTGTAGGAACCGCTTCGGTGGGACTGTTTCTAAAATTAAAATTTTTTATATAAAAAAAGAGGATTAATGAATGATAGCCTATTTGTTGATAGATTTATTCTAGCTTGTTATAATAAGTTAGTTATGCACAATGGTGCATTTGTCCCGCTGTCACGATGAGACAAAGGCGAGTGCGGATCCATTTGCAGTTAACTCCTTTTAATAGACAAAACAGGAAACAAGAAACAAACAAGCAGGCAAAAACAGGGCGGAACACTGAGCAGGACAGGGCACAGGAACAGAGACATGAACAGACAGCATAGCACATACTAACACTAAACATCAGGGAATGACAACAGACCGACTCGTTACACCCGCACATGACAATGTTCTCCATGCTCAAACACACCCATTTAACTAATCAGCTAATTAAAAATGTTCCGAGTTAAAGTGGAAAAATACTCAAACTCCATGATGAGGCTTGGGAACATGCTCCTTGGTACTTGTCCCACAACAAGTCTAATCAGTGATAGCCTAGTGGTTAAGGTGTTGGACTACTGATCGGAAGGTCATGAGTTCAAGTCCCTGGTACACCAAGCTACCAGTTGTAGCACCCCGAACACCCAGGAGGCTTAGGTGCATACAAAGAAAATTCACTACAGTAAGCATAGGATAGTAAAAAAAACACATTAAACTTTATTTAACAAAGCATGAAAATTTGGGTCATTCACCCTGACCGGAAACAGCCCACAAGGGCAGCCTCCTTCAGATGGTATAATAAACAGACAAAAGATAATTGAGTTTCCTACAGGGAAGAGTAGTTTCAGTGCAAACTGTATAAGAACAGCACTCTCAACCCCATAAACCCACCACAAATCAATAATGCACCCTCAAAAGCAATATGTCACACAATTAAGCACACAAAACCTGTTGGGGGCTCTATCAATCCCTGTCTCCGATTACCCAAAGAAGGGGTGGGAAGCTACCCAAGGGGTATCCCTAAAGGGTACAGGAAAGAAAAGGAAAAAAGGAAACAAACAAAATCCAACCATTAAACCAAATTACACAAACCTAATAATTCAAAAAGAAACAAAAACACCAACTGGCTAGGGAATTAACATACATTCACAACAGTGAGCAGTCAGTTTTACAAAAAAGAATACCGAAAAGAGAACACTTAAGTAAAGTTGGCCTCATATTCACAGATTCAAGTTTCCCGAGTCAATAGCTCCTGAACTAAAGGGTGTTATTACACAAATAACACCTCATTTTTATCGTAGTAATGTAGAGAGGCAGCTACAACCAAATTTCTCAAAATCGGCTTTCCTCCGCGGTGGACAAAATACACAAATCTCTAAGTGCAGACGACTGAGAAACAGATTCCAAGGGACCGTTAGCAAAGTGCAAAACCCGAAAAGCGAATACTATAAAAACGGTCAATAACTTTACTGTACTACACTGTATGGTCACCAAACTTGTAACACACATCACTTATGTCCTGATAGTTATACTACAACACTTATTTTGGGGAAATGTCTTTGTTGATTTTTTATGATTTCTTATGATTTTTCTTAACTTTACTGTAATACAGTGTACTGTCACCAAACTCAGATCACACATCACTGATACCCTAATTGATATAGTACAACACGTATTTTGGGGAAATGTCTATTTTTTTTATGATTTTTCAAAAATACAAATCAATAAAATTATGAAAAAGCATAAAAAAAGAGACATTTCTCCCAAATAAGTATTTTAGTATATCAATTAGGACATCAGTGATGTGCGAGTTGGATTTGGTGATTCATTGACTTATTGATTTTTTTGTATTCGCTTTTCGGGTTTTGCACTTTGCAGACGGTCCCTTGGAATCTGTCTCTTCGGTGTTCGCACAAAGACTTATGTATTTTGTCCAATGCGGAGGAAAGATGATATAGAGGAAAATTGGGATGTAGCTGCATTGTAGCTGTCTCACTACATTACTACGATAAAATGAGGTGTTATTTGTGTAGTAACACCTATTAGCTCAGGAGCTATTGACTCGGGAAAATCGAATCTGTGAATATGAGGCAAACTTTACTTAAGTAAAGAGAACAGCGACTAGTCACTATCACCCGACAACCTATAACGAAATAGATCATTTAATTATTACCAGTCACACACACACACACACACACACACACACACACACACACACACACACACACACACACACACAAAGAAAACTAAATAAAAACTAAACATACCTTAACGAGACAAAACCAACCAAACAACCGCACGGTGGTCCCGAACATCCAGCACCCACATTCTAAATCAATTAAATAATTTTCATACATCAATCATACCCAAACAAAACAAAACATACCTTGGCAAAGCAAAACCAAGCAAATCCACAATGATGCGAAATTTCAAACTATCACATGCTAAAAACAGAATAAAATACTTATACAGGGGAAAATACACCGGGACTCCCGGCCCCACACAGCTACAAGCCGAGCAACGGGCAATTACTAACAAGCCCCCAACTGCCCTTCGCTTTCGCCTGTCCTTTAAATAAGTGCGGCTTATTAGCAATCTTTAATGGGGTTAGAGACTCCGCCCCTCTTTGTTACCTTGCTACACAGTGTTGAACCTCTGAACAAGCAGTGTTGCCAGATTGGGCTCCTTTTGGTCACGTCAGACCGGAAAAAATGCATTGGGCGGATCTTTAAAATTTGGGCTGATTTTTGATGCAACAGGCGGGTTTTTATTTTTGATTATAAACAGTATTCTTTATTATTTTTTAATGAAAACTAACTATAAGATAAAATATATAGTTTATATAGTTATAATTTAAATTAGGTATGGTTCAGGTTAGCCGATAAGGTTCAGGGGAATCCTGTCCAATCAGACTTCAAGCTTGATTGGCGGTTTGTTGTAGGCTAATTCATTATATCGTGAAAATTGCATTATCATCATCAGTGATCATCATTCATCATTCATCATCATCATCATCATCATGCCAATGTGAGGTAAGTATAAAAAGTCCTACAGAAAGGTATGGGAGAGCGACCCGTCTTTAAAAACATGGATTACACAAAGGTATTTTGAAAATACTGTCAATCAGAAATCAGAGCACAGTTAAATGATTTGAAAGAGCATGCTAATACAAAAAAAATAAAAAATAAAAAACACACAAATCGCGCTGTGCACCAAGTATAAAAACTTTTACTGTGTCAGCTGGAGCAGCAGGGCAGTGTCCGATCAAAGATGACCAAAAGCGCCAATTAGAATCGCTGCCTACATTGCTTGTCACAGTTCACAATTCGCCCAGTGGTCTATAAGTTAAATAATAATAATAATTTTAATAATAATATAAAAAAATTAATTAGTTGGTAATTAAGCACAAATTTGTAAGTAGCCTACTACTACAAAAACAAAAGTATAATGAAATGATTTGAGAATTGGCCTATTAGAAAAGAACTGTAGTTCTGACAATAGTAGCACAAGAACAATAAAAAATGTTGTCCCCTTCTGAGGTTTCCGATGCAGACCTTGTGTTTTATTAAAATTATCATTTATATTTAAAAAAAAAAAAAAAGAAAAAAGAAAGATGCAATGGATATACATGGGGCGAGCCTGGTGCTCTCCAATGTGCGATTTGCTAGTCTGGTTGTTTAATAAGAAAAAAATATTGTGTGTTTTATAACAGACAATAACAGTTCTATAACAGTTTTATAACAGCTTTAATAACAGTATGTATTTTGGTTGGTATTTTTATAAATGGGCAGGTTTTAAGCTGTAGTTGGGCTGAAATCTTTAGTCCAATCTGGCAACACTGTGAGCAAGGCTCAATTGCTCAGGTGAATGAAATAAAATGTAAGTCACTCTGGATAAAAATGTAATCTGTTGTTGATCTTTGCAGTAAGTAAATATTGATGAGGGCGAGAAAAACTGCTGATTTATACGTCTACAAAGTTTTACAGCTAAACAATAAATTCTTGCTTGAAGCCTGGGTGCCTTGACAGGTATAAGATGACCAATCATAGCCTTAGGGGGAGGGATGTGTGGTTCAAGTTCACCAGTTTCGCCTTCGCCAAAACATTTCAAACTGTTGATAAGACGCCAACATGCTTAAATCCATCATCACCAAGCTGGGTGTAAGAGATGTGAGGTTTCCGACCTCTTTGGAACAGCATGGATCGGACGCCATGGTGTGTATAAAAATAATAGACTTTAGCACTTGAGCAAATTCAGTACAACACTTACTTAACTTAAGTCTGATCTAGTTAGCTTTTTTGTGTGTGATTTTTCGGATTAGTGTATTTTTTGTGTGTGTGGTTTTTTTTTGGAATAAAGTACACAACAGGTTTTATGTAGAACTCGTCGTCTTTGTATATGTTTCCAGCACACATTTGTTTTTGACTGTTGTTGTGTTTGGGTCATGTGATCTGTTTCAGCACACAGACCCGGATTACTCTGTTGCTTATGTTACTATCGACACAGACTGTGAAAGTCTTAAAGGATATGGAATAACTTTCACTGTGGGAAGAGGCACTGAAATCGGTGAGCTTTAGCAATAATAAATAAACATGCCTTTATTTTATCGAATGAAGCTTTCGGCAGCACTGTGACAATAAACTGTCTGTACAATTCCTGCTTCCTGTTTCTGCCACCTTACAGTTTGCTGTAAGAAGGCGACACCACGTGGTGGAATTATTATTATTATTATTATTATTATTATTATTAGTAGTAGTAGTAGTAGTAGTAGTAGTAGTAGTAGTAGTAGTAGTCGTCGTCGCAGTAGTATTTTATTGTCGTTATATAAATGTGACGTCTTAAAGCTTTTTTTGTATTTTGGAAAATATAGACAGGTAAAGTGTAAAACTATCTTAGGAACATTGTGCATGATGTCTCTCTCTCTCTCTCTCTCTCTCTCTCTCTCTTTCTCTCTCTCACTCTCACCCTCTCACTGTCATTCACTCACTCACTTTCTCTCTCTCTTTCTCCCCCCCTCTCACTCTCTCTCTCTTTCACTCACTCACTTACTCTCTCTCTCTGTCACACACACTCACTCTCTCTCTCTCTCTCTCTCTCTCTCTCTCTCTCTCTCTCTCTCTCTCTCTCTCTCTTTCTCTCTCTCTCTCTTTCACCCTCTCTCTCTTTCACTCTCTCTCTCTCTCTCTCTCTTTCACTCACTCTCTCCCTCTCACTGTCTCTCTCTCTCTTTCACTCTCTCTCTCTTTCACTCACTCTCTCTTTCACTCTCTCTCTCCCTGTCACTGTCTCTCTCTCTCTCTCTCTCACTCTCTCTCCCTCTCACTGTCATTCACTCACTCACTTACTCTCCCCCCCCTCACTCTCTCTCTTTCACTCACTCACTCACTCACTCACTCACTCACTCACTCACTCACTCACTCACTCACTCACTCACTCACGTACTCTCTCTCCCTCTCTCACTCTCTCTCTTTTTCACTCACTCACTCTCTCTCCCTCTCTCCCTCTCTCTCTCTCTCTCACACACACACACACTCCCTCTTTCTTTCCCTCTCTCTTTCCCTCTCTCTTTCTCTCTCTCTCTCTCTCTCTCTCTCTCTCTCTCTCTCTCTCTCTCTCTCTCTCTCTCTCTCTCACTCACACACCCCTATATTTTTGGGATGTGGGAGGAAGCTTGACATCGTGAGAATATGCAAAGAAAATTCACACAGATATTACCCAAGCTTGTGATTAAATCCTAGATTTGAGACTATTCGCTGTAGCAACCATGTTGCCCTATAATAATACTAATTATAATATTAATAAACTAAAAATAAGACATTACAATAAATCACATGTAATGACAATAAAATATCGCTGTGTAGTTGTGTGTGCAGTAAAGGTTTTGTCAGCTCTGGTGATTGGAAAAACCCTGGGAGAAATAGTGAGTGATTTCAGAGGATTCTACAGACTCCTGACAAATGATGGGCAATTGAGATGGGTAAGTAAACCAAGCACATGCCAACATGTAAAGGCATGTTGACAGTTAGACCCATATTTACTGACTTTACATTGTGCCAGATTGGTCCAGAGAAGGGAGTCATCCAGCTCGCAGTGGCCGCCATCCTCAATGCTATCTGGGATATGTGGGCACGTGCAGAGGACAAGGTGAAACGTTTCACTTGACAAATTCTTTCCTTTTTTACTGTCTTTTATAACTTCTGTTGTTTTTGCCAGAAAGATACCATAAAGTGAAGCATCTTATACTCTGATACTCTTATATATTTATTGATATGCACCAATGTCACTTTCACACCACCTTAACAGCAGTAAAAATACAAGAAAACTGATTAAATATTAAAACTAAAAAACAAGTTTAAATATATATAACTTAATGTATAATATCCTGTTATGTCATTTTGTTTTTATTAATGCAGCCCCTCTGGAAGCTCCTTGTGGACATGGTAAGAAGACAGTATAACCTTAGTTTTTAAATCTATCTTCTCAGGCTGTGGCAGTTTTGCTTCTGTGACTGTGATAACGTATTGTCAGAAGATTAAGAGAGATTTGTAGAAGTGGTTGTGAATATGTGCATGTGTGTGGTCTCACAGGACCCAAAGCAGCTTATCCGCTGTATAGATTTCACTTACATCACCGATGCGCTCACTGAACAGGAAGCATTAGGTAAGGTCATTATTGTTATTAAATGATGTTTACACAGAATGATGTGACCGCTTTTCTTTTTAAAAACCTCTCTCTCTCTCTCTCTCTCTCTCTGTAAATAGATATCCTGGCAAAAGCCAACAAGGGAAAGCAGGAAAGAGGTAGGAATTACGCGTTCTGATTAATTTTATGATATAACAGATATCTAATGGACGTTGGTTGTCACTAACATGCATAATGTAGTAGAACCAAACATGACATCACATACTAAGAGTATGCAGAAAGTTGCAATCCTTTGCCACCTACTTGGAGAGGAAAATGGCTTTGAACAATAGGACTGCAATAGGACAAATATAGGACATAAGTTTTGGTTTGTTTGAATAGACAGGGTTGTCCAGGATGGTGCATGTGACAACAATTGCATGAGACAACAATTGAGATGAACATAATTTTGTTACACAGCTATTATGGGCACATTTTCCACTTTCAAGCACTTTTTCCTGAAGATTCCTATATCACACCTATTATAAAGTATGAGAAGTGAGATTTTCAGAGTGCAGAGGAGTGATTTTCTCAACAGTCATACAGTCGCCCAACTTCGTTTTGTGACTTTCACCAACAACTTATCATACAGACCGTACCATACGACCATATCAGCAAGTTCCACTAATAATGACATTATGACCCCTTTGATCCTTGTAGAGGACCAGATGCTGAAGGAAGGATATCCAGCCTACACCACATCCTGTGCCTGGCTAGGATATTCAGATGAACAGCTCACACAGGTGTGTCTGTGTTTTGATCATTGATTAATGAGAAACACTGCAGCATAAAAATGTGAGTGTGCATATGTATTCAGGTTAATTATACTTGTGTATGCATGTGTAGCTGTGTTCTACTGCACTAGGTGAAGGATGGACCAAGTTTAAAGTGAAGGTAGGGGCGGACTTGCAGGATGACATTCGCAGATGCAAGCTCATTCGAAACATGATCGGCCCAGAAAACAAGATGGTAAATCTAAATCATATACTAATTAAAAATTGTATGTTCAGACTTCAGCAAATATTATATGGTTGTTTGTTTGCATAGTAAGTTATAAGTGAGCAAATCGTATCGCAACATTGGTTGTTAAAGTATACCGTAATAGTAATATAGAGTTGTGCATTCCTTTAGTCCTCAGGAGGTAAAAGAACTCGGTGTGGATTTATTTAAACACTAGCATTAACATTTAACTTTATACAAGTTTGGTGTGCAGATGCAATCAGTTATTAATGATCCTATAATTTTATTTGGAACAGACCAAAGCTTATTTAGATTCATGAACCTTACCACGGAAGGTGAAAACTCCTAAGCAAAGAAAATCGAGTGAAGGAATAATCATTTCAACATTATTTTAAATTCTTTTTTTAATCTATTAAAAACAATTATTTCAATCCAGGCATGTTACTCTCATCACTGGTCCTCTTGTTCACCGTATGCAACTCTTGCATAGAACATTTAAATCAGAGACATTTTTTCGGATTAGGTTTTATATAAATGTACAAGACAAAGCAGATGTCAAGAAAAAAAAAGGTTCCAGTTGCATTATTAATGAATATACATTAAGAAGATATAAGAATGGCTTGAATCCAAGTGAAAAACTAAGAGTATGTGGTTTCCTTTCCTGCATTAACAAGATACCGCTGTCTAAACAGAGACTTTGTGATTGAAATAGTTCAATGACTTGTGACCTAACTACTATTAGATGATTGACGCCAACCAACGATGGGACGTCAATGAGGCCATTTCTTGTGTAAGCAGCCTAGCAGAGTTCCATCCTCTGTGGATTGAAGAACCCACCTCTCCCGACGACATCCTTGGACATGCTGCCATCTCAAAGGTAATCAATAAGTGTCAGCATGTGTGGGAATAGCAATGAGAAAGTGTCTGGTATTGATTTGAACCTTATTTTTATGTGGCTTTAGATATATATTCAGGTATCATAACATTCATATCTGTGTTTCAGGCTCTGGCACCATTGGGTATTGGAGTTGCCACAGGAGAGCAGGTTGGCAAGAGTGATTCAACCCTTTTTCTACAACAAGTTTAATAAGTGATTTATTGTGTGTATTTTTGTTTTTCAGTGCCACAACAGGGTGATGTTTAAGCAGTTTCTGCAAGCTTCTGCTCTGCAGTTTGTTCAGATTGACAGCTGTAGGGTGGGCAGCGTTAACGAAAACCTTGCCATCTTATTAATGGCTGCGAAGTTTAAAGGTGAGATCTGTATGTATATGATGTTTAGAATAGTTGATGTTTAAATATTCTTAGTAGGTGTTTTTTTTGTATGTGTGGCTCCTATTAAACTCGTGTTTCTTAAGATTGTATGTGTCATTTTTTGCCATTTCAAGTCCCCGTGTGTCCTCATGCTGGTGGAGTGGGACTTTGTGAGCTTGTTCAGCATCTCATTCTGTTTGACTATATCTCAGTGTCAGCCAGCTTGGACAACAGGTGAGTTGGTGTACGTTTGAATAATTAGATAAAAAGCTTTTAATGTAGTGCTTAGAAGGATGTGATCTAACGTGTATCAGTAAAAACACGGAATTTTAAAAATCATAGCATTTAAAATATAAAAAAAAATAGTCTACTTGTGTTTTAAAGGTTGGCTCTTTCTTATAGGTAAACGTTAAATATGGCAGTATATGTAATAAAATATTTTTATTACAGTTGTCTGGTTTTAATATTAGAATACATTTAGGCATGCTAAACATGGTTTTGATCTTTAGTAAAGAGTTTGGCAAGGGTTTGAATTAGGGTTTTGGAATCAGGTTTGTTTTGTCATGCGGTCACACAGCCATTTATTGTAAAATGTGTTTTGACTTACAATGTCTGACTTGAATGCAGCATTTTGTTAATTCCCAGAAGCCGCTATCTTGGAACTGTGTTCTGAATTCGAATCAGTATCGAAGAGCCTCATGCCATAATTAGTATTGTGTGTAGATAACGCAGGTTTCTTTTAGAGTAAACAGACCAATGTCAAAGAAGTTTTAATCCATTTTCCAATTATAATTGGTGCTTTAAAAATACTGCGAATAAATGTTTTGCATTTGTTAACAAAATCACTCATTTCACATAATGTAAAAACTAGGGCTGGGCAAGTATTGCTCACTGCGTTTGAATACACATAGATAGACTGGGTCACAGGAGGGGTGGGATGTATATTAGTAGGCTACTGGCTGCTTGGGATGAGCGTCATCACGCGTCTCAACCAATGAAAGCATTTGTCGTGTGCCTAAGAGAGCTACAGCGCGAAACAGAAAATATCTGTTGCGGACAGAAAAAATGGAAAAAGGTACCGAAATCTTCTTTTTTTTTTTTTTTTTTTTTTTTTTTTAACAAACTAAATAAAAACGTTAATTTTTTTTTGTTTTAATGTTTTATTTATACGTTAATGTTATATTTAATTTGATTACATTAATGTTTAAGTTAAGATTTACAAGAAGTGTTAACTGCTACTAACTTTTAACTGCTGTAAAAAAAAAAGGACTTTATTTGTTTAAAGTTTTGACAAACCAAAGGTTTATCTCACTTTTGTTCATACAGCAGTAGTTTGAAAGAATAGAATTACACAACACACTGCTTTTGATTTCATTATTGAATTTTTTTAATCACAGAAAAATCATGCGATTAATCGCGATTAAAATATTTAATCGTTGTCCAGCACTAGTAAAAACATATAAAAACACAATCACTCTAGTAATGTGAGTGCCAATATTGTATCGAATGGAAACATATTAGACACCAGAGTCTTGGCATTATACGTTGTTATGATCAAAAGGGATGGTTAGATGAATAACTGGTTGGACAAGTCTAGTTGTTACAAGTCTAGTAGTAGCAAATACACAATTAAGTACAGATGAACAGTAAATAAGGAGGAAACACAAAGGAGGTACAAATTTGTGTTATCACCCTGCCATACATGAGAGATGTTATACAGTCCAATGGCCAGGGGGACAAAAGAGTTGAGTCTTAAAGTGGGGGCATGACATAGACAGCAGTCTGTCACTGAACACACAACACTGTCTTGTTATTTAATCTGCAAGCTTTAGTTTCTACAATGTCCTAAAGTTGCACTGTTTTGCACATACATCATTGTCAAAAGAGTGAAAATTAGATGCCACAACACTCGAAAAAGAACAAAGCAATATTTTTAACCTTTCTGCTCTTGTTTCATAAAACATTCCTTCACCAGTTATAATTATATTCCTCCTAAGTCTATACAAGAATAGAACAAATTTTATGCTAGCACACATTGCATGTTAGCTAAGCTGATTGAAGTCAGTAATGAATTAGCATAGTTTTATGTTGAGAAAATATTTCTAGCAACAGAATTTGAAGTTTTATAGTCCATGAACTGAAGCCATGTAACTTTATAAATGTTTGTGCTGCACAGTGCATGTAAAATGCTATATGAACTGAAATCAGGTGAGATTTGAGGCAAGATTTAAACAGCAAGCTAGTGGGCTATATCTAATGAGAAAAAAAAAAACGATGTTATGCAGGAATATGTTTCAAATAAACACTTGAAGAAATATGACCTTTAGCCAAAAAGAGATTTATGTAGATTTGACTGCAAAACTAAATGTCCCAAAGCATTTAATTACGATTATTACAAATACTGAATATTTTCATAGTATCTTGCACTTTTAATAACTCTGCAGTGATATTTTAGAATTGTTGTCATCACTCAGATGGGTTCCATTTTTGAGTCTGGTTCTTATCAAGGTTTCTTCCTCATAACTTCTCAGGAAGTTTTCCCTTGCCATAGTCACCTCAGGCTTGCTCATCAGGGATAAATACAAATAAATTTAAATATGTCTAATAATGAATCTTGAACTTTTTTTTCTATATCTTATATTCTGTAAATCTGCTTTGAGATTGTTCGTTGTTAAAAGTGTTATACAAATAAAACAATATCTGAAATATAGATCGAAAAATGAATGTACACCATCACTAAAAAGCCTTAGGAAATTGAGTGTATTGTGTGTGTATTTTTTTTTTTTTTTTAATACTTTCACTGTTCTGTTTGGAAGGATGTGTGAATATGTGGACCACCTTCATGAACATTTTAAAAGTCCTACCGTAATCAGAAACGCCTGCTACATTCCTCCTAAGGTGAGTCAACATTACAGAGTATAAGACAGCAGGCTTGTGACAGGTCATCCACATAATATTTGCAACAGCATCTTTAACTTGTTATGCATGACAGATGGCCACTAGATTGTGATTAGCATAATGCATGTGTGATTCAGATCTAAAGTATTTGTTCACTGTTACTTTTACGGTACACTGATTTATTCATAGAGCTTTTCGGTATTTAAACCGAGTTTGAATTTTCTGAGTGTTTTTGTCTCATGTTTTGGTTTGGGTCTCATTAGGATCCTGGGTTCTCGTGTGAGATGTTGGAGACATCGGTGCAGCAACATGAGTTTCCTCACGGAGAGGTGTGGGGACGTGTTGAGGCGCAGAAACACTCACCAATAATCTGAGTGACTGCTGATTAACGAAACACTAAATAGATAAATAAACTTTTCATTTTGATTTTTCTACTGAATAAATAACAAAAATAATGTTTACAAAGTAATGAATACTGTAAGGAACACTTAGACAGAAATTAGACTGTGTTTGATTGACACTTTTTCTGCTATTTTAATTATGTGAATGATGCAATAACAGACACTGTAATTGTTACCTAAATGAGTGACACTTTGGGGAAAACTTTTCTTTTGCCACAGATTAAACTGTACTTTTAATCTGGTTGAGTCTGTCTACTTATACTTTTCAGACCGTTTTACATTACCTAAGCTGATAATGACATTTTATTTTCAACTGTAGAGAGCCTACTGTTAGTTATACTCTGCTTTAAAACTTCACGCAGATTTTTATGGAGTGTTTATTTCGAATTTATATTACCAAAGCAAATTTAAGGAGAAATATTTACAGTAACAGTAAACATTACAAAACTGGCTGTTTACACTTCGCAAGAAACTGTGATTATACTGCCATCTGCATCTTGATTGTAGGATATGGATCATAGTCACATATCTCAAAATCCTCAGCTGTAAAATCATCAATGCGTTCGACGTTGCGACGGATCTTTAGCTTAGGGAAAGGCCGTGGCTCCCTCTGAAGCTATAAAGGGGAGAGAAAATGTGAACATAGACATATTTGTGCTAATTATTTGCACAGACTTTAATATGATATCCAGCTTACCTGTACTTTTAGAGGTTCAATGTGGTTGAGGTAGATGTGAGCGTCACCAAGAGTATGTACAAAATCACCAGGCTATAGAGGATGGAAGGAAAAAATTAATATGCATGACAGACTGAATTTATTAGTCTACATCACTGTGGAATTATTCTGGAATAAAAATTCTTATGATATTTTATTTATTTATATATATTAGAGAGAGAGAGAAAGAGAGAGAGAGAGAGAGAGAGAGAGAGAGAGAATGAATATTGGCACAAAACCTAAGAAATCAATATTAAATGTAAATATAAAAAATGCTGTTTACTAAAGGCAAACTAGAATGTTAGTCAAATGGCTTTAAATAAAGTACACTGATAGTTATGCCTTAAAAAAGAAAATCAGAACACAAGTGATTTATATTCTCTCTCTATGTTTGTGTACATACCTTGAGCCCTGTGATGTGGGCGATCATATATGTGAGTAGGGCATAGCTGGCAATGTTGAAGGGGACACCCAGGCCGATGTCTCCGGAGCGTTGGTATAACTGACATGACAGCTCACCGTCAGAGACGTAAAACTGGCACAGAGCGTGACAAGGTGGCAGAGCCATCAGGGGCAGATCTGAGATGAGGCAGGAAGATCACAAAAGTGAAATGAAATGATGACCTTCCTGAATATCTGTATAGTAAAACTGAAAAAAGGAAAGAATAAATGCTGCCATTGGGAAACTGTGTTAGTCAATATACACTCATTGTCCACGTATTTATGTAACTCAGCCAATCATGTATCAGCTGCAGGACAAGAGCTACAGTTAATCTTCGCATCAAACATCATAATGGGGAAAATGTGTGATCTCTGTGGCTATAACTGTGACATGGATGTTGATTTGAGACTTTCAAAAACTGCGCATTCATCCTTAAACAAAATGGTGAGAAAAACAAAAAACATTGTGTGAATGACAGTTCTATGGGTGGAAACTTGTTGAGGGAGAATTGTTGAAAATGCAAGATTGGTTTGAGTTGTCGGGAAGGATATAGTAAATCATTCACTTTTACAAGTGTAGTTAATTGACAACATTGTTGTTTTGCCACGTGTTTGGTTAACTGGACAAATGAGCATGTGCACCGGGTGTTCCTAATAAAGTGGATGTTTAATGCACAGGATACTGCTCTCATGGAAAGCATGACTACCACAATCAATTCTTTCCATTTATCAAAAATAAATCTTTAATAGAATTTATGTCCAGATAAGTCATAAATTACTGTGTTACAGTGAAAAGTATAGCTGTCATTAAAGGAAATGCTGAGCAAACCAACTAAAGAGAAGCTCATTAATCAGATTATCATAAAATCCGTAAATTAAATATTGTCCTTTAAATTATCATCAAACAAAATTATACTTAAAACCAAGGCAGCTGTTTAGCCCCCTGATCTGCTCAGCATTACACACCTGAGATACTATACATGGTCAAAGTCATTACCTTTAGGGTTCCAGGCACACATCATTATCCTCCGGTCCTCTGGATTGGATTTAATGGTGTTAATAACGTTCTGCAACTGGTCCACACCTTGGCCAGTGTAATCTGATAGTATTAAAATAGATTGCAATATATAAACAAGCCATATTGCATTTCATATTTATTCTAGCAGTCTGTGGTATGAATTTTAATAAAGTCATTATTAAACTGTTAACATTTAATACAATATAAAAATATAGGACATAAAAGTGCACATTTGTTTCCATTTGTAAACAAATCATTTTTCTGACTACACAACATTGGGCTTTATATAGTTTTAACTGGCAAATATTGTATTTTTATGCTGCAATAGTATTTATAGGACACAACACCCACCAGAATGCATGTCTTTGTACTCTGCTCCAAAGTGTCTCCACTGGAAGCCATACACAGGGCCTAGGTCACCTTCCTCTCGCTCGGTGAATCCGTGCTTATCAAGAAACTCCCGTGAGCCGTTGGCATCCCAAATCCTCACACCTTTCTCTGAGAGCTCTTTCGCGTTTGTTGAACCCTACAAGTTCAATCAAACTGTGTCAGATTGCTGCCCTCTATTGGTAACTCGGGTCACGATTTGTTCATAACCTCCCGAGCAAAGTTAAACAAGTTTGACTAGTGCATGTTCTGCAGACACTATTTCAGCTCAATCAACCTTAAGCAAACTCAAGTTTTTGTAGGATTCATTTCTTAATAATACTCTTAAACTAGCGTACACAGTCAACATCTTCCACAGTATAACAGAAACTGATACCTGGTTCATGCTGGCTATTTTTGTGGGCTAAAACATGCTGTAGCCTTGATATTATTTTTACTGTTGATATTCAATAGGAGTCGTATTCAGTTGTGTGGACAAACTGTTCATTGTTCAACATTTTCTTCCCTCAAGCCATTAGACTCTTCAACAGCCAGTACTGAACTGTTACAGATTACACACACACACACACACACACACAGTGTGATCTGCACTTACACATTCACTCAATTGCTAATTTGCACACCACATTTCAATACCTCATCCAACTGCTATAACTTAGTGTACATGTTTTCAAGATCCCTCTTTTTTTTTTACACAATGTACTGTATATTATACAGTACATTGTGTATTCTGTATATTATACACAATGTACTGTATAATATACAGAATACACACTGATCATCCATTTTGTGTATATTATCTTGTAGTATTTTGTATTGTCTGTTTGCTCTGAGTTTTGTCTTGCACTGTTTGCACACGATGCACTTTATGTGGCTAGAACTAACTTACTTTAACTTGTTATTGAACACCGTTCCACCGGTGGAACACTACCGCTAGGGGCTGAAGCTGCATAATTTCATTGTAACTTTTAAGCATTAAATCCTCTAAAAACACGAAAAAACTTATGTTTCTAGTAAAGTTTATACTCTCAATATTTTTTTAAGCCCACGCACAAAGCATAATATGATTCATAGCCGTCATACTCTTAGAAAAAATTTTTGGGAGAAAACTGACCTAGGTGGCGCTAGACCAGTTTTTCCTTACCTTTAGACGCATCCCTTTCTTCACTGGGGTAATATATTCCAAAACAAATATTCCACAAAAATCCACACAGGTCCAAGGAACTGAAATCTGTAAGCCTTTTAATCCAAAACGCTTTGGTCGCGCCGCAAATATTCCGAAAAATTGGAAACAGTGGTGCGCCACCATCTTTGTTTCGGCTCTAACTTCTCATTGGGGTATTCAAAAATTCTAAATTTACGTCATATTTATAGCCCAGGGCGCAACGAATCAAACAAGCCCTCACTTAAGCCAATCGGTGCTTGTATTGCAGAGATAGACGGCTGAGAAGCCAATGAGGTCAGACATCATTTTTGGGAACCCGCCTTTGACTGACAATTACTCCTTCCAATAGCAATGAAATTGGCCGGGACCTATACAGCTCTTTAGCCAATAAGGAGACGATTCCAACGGTATGCCACGACCCGCCTCTCTAATGCTGGCTTCTGCGCGAAAATCGTGCGCGATGGGTTTATTGCGCAATCCTTGAACTTTTCACACTCTCCCAGCTCAGGGTGTCAGGTTACAGGCCTCTTTACACAGCAGAATAGTAGAGAGAGAGGCTGTGCTGGTTTTTGGCCATTTAAACTGAGCATGCAGTCTTTTAATTCAAAGTTATACAGTAAACAAGTAAACAAGAAACACATGACCGGATGGACATGTCCGTAGAAAAATAGTGTTATTGAAGCCATTTTTGGGTCTTTTGACTTGATTTTTTTTTTGGTGAAAGCCAAGACATGTGGCTATGACCCTCAGGTGTTAAATGTTACCTAACATGTTCCAGAGAAATAAGATAAATTAAAAACCTCAGGCGAAAATCAAAATTTTCCATTCTAGCCTCTGTAACTTTGTGTCAGTAAGGCCTAGAATCAATCTGACACTTGTATCTGAAACTAGAGAATCACTTCTTTCCAATGAGACCAGGCTCACCCCTGTGTGTTAAAGTATGTGGGAGCTGTATCACTTTTTGTTTTGTATACAATTTCGTCCGATCGTTCGTGTGCGATAACAGGTTCTGTGTTGTTTTATGTAGCACTATGGTCCTGGAGAAACCGTGTTCGTGATGTACTGTGTCAGCTATGTATGCTTAAAATGACAATTAAAAGCTTCTTGAGTTGACTCGACTAATGCGAGAGCAGGAATATATTGATTCTCAAGCAGCTTTCCTTTACTCGAAGCTGAAATGCGTGCCTCAGTGTTACCTGTGTGTAGCTAGAGCAACACAAAAACATGTATTAAGGTCTCTAGAGGTTACACAGAGTTGGTAAGTTTTGAATGATTCTTTTTTTTGCCAAACTCGATGAGCCCAACAATATTTACAGAGATGTATGCAAAGCTCCACTTCAAAACCTGTGGTGACTCAGCAAGAGTTAGCATACAGTACTAACTAGAGCTACCATTAGCAAAGAATTTCAAGTGCACTTGAACATTTGGCTATATGAATGCCTAGTTTTAACTCTGTAAACATGCAGCTTTCCCTCAAAATTATTATTATGTGGAATAGTATATGTGTAGGTGAAATGTCTATAAAATGACTGACATTAAGCCAATCCAAGCTCAAGCAAACATTTCCTAACTGGACACATAATACACTTGCTCTAAGACAATTGATAAAACTATTATTTTATCCTTTCTACATAATGTTCCACATTGTGGGCAAGTCGTGGCCTAATGGTTAGTCTGACTCGTTATCCTAAGGTTGTGGGTTCGAGTCTCGGGCCGGCCACGACTGAGGTGCCCTTGAGCAAGGCATCGAACCCCCAACTGCTCCCCGGGTGCCGCAGCATAAATGGCTGCCCACTGCTCTGGGTGTGTGTTCACGGTGTGTGTGTTCACTGCTGTGTGTGCACTCTGGATGGGTCAAATGCAGAGAACGAATTCTGAGTATGGGTACACCATACTTAGCCGTATGTCACGTCACTTTCCCTTTCACTCATTATTGGTGTTAGTAAGAAATGAAAACGATTGAATGTCGCACCTATAAGAGTTCGTCAATTTGAAAAGTTGTACATTACTGCATGCAAAATTGCTACAGTGCCTTCCTTTCCTTTGGATTTAGACACAAACTTTTGCATAAAATACATTGCTATATACATAATTTATTATCTATTATAATAATTCATAAAAGTTTAAAAGTTATGCTTAGAAAACCATCATGTACAATTCAATATAACAATACAAGTTTATTAAAGAAGCAAATCCAACTGAAGACTTATAATATTGTTGTCTTATAACATTGTGGACTCTAAGCAGAGCAAATAGGTGATCATGAAATAATCACTTACCTTGATGAACCACAACAGCTCCTCCAAAATCCCCTTCCAGAAGACACGTTTTGTTGTTAGCAAAGGAAACTGATCTGAAACGTGAACACAATGTAAGGTTAGCTACATAACCAACCGCAGTGCATGTGGATCAAACCTTTTGCCTTTGGCTCAGCAGGTTGGACCACGGTGTCAAAATTACTGTTCCCTTCATGTGCTATATATATATATATATATATATATATATATATATATATATATATATATATATATATATATATATATATATATGTGTGTGTGTGTGTGTGTGTGTGTGTGTGTGTGTGTAATTTTTTTTTACTTTTATTTTGGAATTTTGGAAAAATACAAGCCAGTAACTGTAAAGAATGTATAGCATGTGTAGATAAATTAACTGCAGAAAAATGAACTAAATTCAGTACAGAAACCGTAATCTTCTCTTTGTTAAGAGATCAGTACTCTACAAAGTTCAGTACGTTTCCAATCTGGAATCAAGATGCTCTCTGAGTTTTCCAGTTCAGTTGTAATTACAACTTGAGGGGCCATTCAAGAGGGGCAACTTCCATTGTGTATTCGCTCAAATTCTAGCAAATTCAAATAGCACGTGAGCACGATTTGGGTAGTGACGGTAGGGACATGTCCCTACCAATATCCAGGGAACACTCAATTGTCCCTAGCGATAATTCGACCAAGCCTAATTTATACATAACCACTGATAATCCGTCTGTCTTGTGCTTTTTTTTTTTTTTTTTTACTTATTTCATTTAACATTTATCCAGGAATCATTAAATAAGATGAAAATATTTTACAACGGCGTTCTGTAAAAAATAGCGCTACATGTGGAACACAAACGGTTAACAGATTTACCCCCTGCAATGAATCCCGCCTCTGTAACTCACCTCTCTAAAATGATTGGCCTTTGCCTTTTTTGAGTCCCGCCTCTCTAACCCACGTCGCTGTTTGATTGGCTTTGTCTTTCTCGCTAATGTGTTGAGGTCGGCTGCAGCTATATTCCGTTGTATGAAGCAATATGCAACGTGATTATGCAGGCTACCGGTATGTGAGGAAGAAAGTATTCTTATAACAACAGTTTTATGCACAAAATACGGGGAATGTTGTCCCCACCAATGTCAAATAAATTATATCCCCACCAATGTCAAAATTAAACTTTCGCCATTGCACGTGAGTCTTATATCTAGAATTATAACCTGTAAGTGCACCATGAAAAGTACAAAAATAATGGCTTCTAGATCCTGCTGTATTGTGCTACATATCTATAATAAGCTGTTTGTGATGTAGCTGTACAGAATAGTCTACTATATTAAGTGCAAAGTTAAATATGTGCTTATTGACAGACTGTTGGTTGAGTCGGGGGGAAGCCACTTGGTCCTTGTTTAGACTTTAGGATTTGTGTACTAAACACAGCAATGCATAAAATGTAAATAATAACAACAACAACAACAATAATAATAATAATAATAAGTATAATAAGAAGAATACGAATAATAATAAACAGTATTATAATAATAATAATAATAATAATAATAATAATAATAATAATAATAACAGACCTCTGAGACTGTATCGAGCCTGTAACCCAAACACAGACATGACTCCTGTTCCTGTTCGGTCTCCTTTTCTCACTCCATTGTGTAAAATGTATTTAATCTGGTTCAGATATCCGCGTTCATCACAGAACAGAGAGAAATTAACTGCATCCTCAGGACTCTGCTTTGCTGCTACTGGTGCTGACTTAAACTCTCCTGCTGGTTGTATTTCACTCGTGGCTGGCATTATGTGCGGAAAATTGGTCAAATATTAAAGTGCAAGATTAACGCAGTTTGTACACATAACAGGCGGTTGTAGAACTTGTTGAACCAAATACTCGCGGGTTTTTTCCCCTTTAAGGGTGGATAAAATCGTCCAATCAGATGCTGCTTTACATTGCATGTTTGGTTTTCGTCAACAGACCGCGGGAAGCCTTCCGATTGGCTGCTTCTAATCACGTGACGGTTTGGCTGTACTTGCAAATAATAAGCCACCTAGCCTCATTCATAATAATAATAATAATAATAATAATAATTACCATCCCCTTGTACACCTCCTCATTTATCCAAATCAGCCAATCATGTTTCAGCAGCGAAATGCATAAAAATATGTAAATACAAAGGGTTCATTTAATGTTCATATATCAGAATATCATAGCATGAAAGATGCTGACAGATTGGCTGAAGCAGTTGCACAATTGCACTTTATGTGGCTAAGACTACTTACATGTCTTTAGCCCTGTCTTTGTTTCTATGTAACACCATGATCCTGGAGAAACGCTGTCTCATTTCACTATGTACTGCAACAAATACAGTATATATGGTTGAAATGACAATAAAAGCTTCTTGACTTGACTCTTGATTTGACTTGAATAAAAAAGACACAATATCTCCAGGACCATGGAGACATAGACTTAAAATAAGTTGTCCTAACCACATAAAGTGCATCTGTGCAACCTGGTGCAAACAGATGATAGGCAAATACACAATACACAAAAGCAGTGCCGACCAGAGTACAATAATGAAGTGCCGACCTCAAGAATAAATAACTGAATAAGGAGGTTTGCAGGTGTCCCTTTATTTAATTGCCCTTAAATGGCGTTCTGTTGTTTTTGAAGTGCATTTATTACCAAAAACACAATTCGAAAAAGTTATACAGGTCTATGTTTTCAGCAAACTAATCCCATTAATGTTGCGCTGTCACAACAATTACATCACATTCAACTGATGCAAAATTGTGATACTAGTGAATAAATTAAAGCATATCATAGGGACCGTTCTATGTAGACTGTTATGGAGATCATCACACCCATATAAGCTCAGTAAACATCCCACATCCTATACTAGATTTAATTCCCCATTGCTGATCTAACCCCCACTCTTCTGGGAAGGATCCCGGCATTTTATACTGTGGCTTGGGGATTTGTTCATGCAGACAGAGGAGCAATAGTGAGGTCAGGTACTTGGTTGAGGAGACCTGGCATGTTGTCGGCATTCCAAATCAAGTGTTCAGTGAGGTTGAGGTCAGTGCTCTGCAGATGACACTCAGTTTCTTCCACACTGACCCTGTTAATCTAGGTCTTAATGGACTTTGCTTTGTGCATAGGGACACTGTCATGCCTGAAGATGTTTTAGCCTCTTACTTGCAGTGGTGGTACTCTGTAATGCTACAGCAGACAAAGACAGCTGTGTACTTTATGGCAGCAAATGGGGAAAGATACTTTTAGCTATATATTGTATTTGGTCAGCTAGACACCTTCTTGTAATGCCTTATAATTGTACAGGATTGGAGGCTTAAAGATGTCAAAGAAAATGTACACATCCAAAATATGTTAAATAAATAAATAAATAAATAAATAAATAAATAAATAAATAAAGTGCGTGAATACTTGACATTTTGCGGAACTTATTCAGACTAACAAAGCTGGGGGTGTTTGCATGTGGGCTGAGTCAAATGTGGGCTGCTCACATTTGTTGACTTTGTAAACCAAGACCTATCCATGTGGTGCACTACAGCCAGTAAGGGGTGAAATCCCTTTTATCACGACAAGCAGGGAGCTGGAAAAACACCAAGATTATATCAAGGCGATAAATCAGTGGCACAAGACCTTCAACAAAGACTCTGACTTTAATTAACGTTTTTGATTAACTTTTACGCACATCACTCCGTATGAACACACACACACCTGAAGCACAGAGAAAAGGGTGTGGGTCTGTGTGTCAGGAGATCAGGAAACACAAAGGCACAGTTACTTGAATCCCCAACACTTTAAAATGCGCATTTCCTTTTGCTTTGGGGATTTTTGGCCTCTGTTCCAGCGCGCTAACCGAAAGCTTTGAAAAGTTTCTTAATGATTTGCAGATGTTTGACCCGTAGCTGAGCGCTCCATTGGGGTTTGGTAATGTAATCCCGAGCCGCGCCGAGCCAAATAACCATCTCCCCAAATCCCTTCAACCTTCGCGCACTTGGCAGCTTCAGAAGTCATGTGGTCTTTCCAGTATGGCGTAGGTGCAGTGCCGAGAAATTGCACGACAGTGTTGCCAGTTACACTATTATCCATCGAAACCTACTACACTTGTGCTACCGCAGGGTTAAAAATACGATTATTGTACTATATACACACACTTAACAAAAAAAGGTAAAACGATAAAAAAAAAGTTTAAAATTCAAAAATAAATGAAGCAACTGCATGTGTATTTGAGCACTTATTTATGGTCAGTGGGCCTGTGCTTTATTGTAAGTGAGTACAGACTTTCAGTTAGGCGACTATTAAAGACTACAAATATTGTAACGCTATATTTCTCCTACAAATATACATTATATGACCAATAGTATATGCACACCTGACCATCACAGCGATATGTGATGCCTCCTTAAACTGTTGCTACAATGGATTTTGTGTGTGTATATATATATACATTATACATATGTGTGTGTGTGTGTGTGTGTGTGTGTGTGTGTGTGTGTGTGTGTGTGTGTGTGTAATGTATATTTATATATGTGTGCA